>NC_089589.1:127120607-127353708 GCF_019320115.1 Miscanthus floridulus
AGGTGCTACTTCCCAAAAAAGCAACAGCTGCCATACTGACTTTGCTGGATTACACATGAACATCATATGCTTAATATCTTCCGTACCTGATAGGCAGATCGGATAATCAGAAGTAGTAGACAGTAGTAGTAGGGAAGTAGTAGAATTAGTTGACATAAGTACAAGTAGTTGATAGAAGACAGAAGTAGAAGTAGTAAATAGTAGTAATAGGGAAGTAGTAGAGTAGTAGTAGAAGTAGCAAAAGTTGCTTAGGAGAGGAGAGGAGTAGAGTGGAGTAGAGAAGAGGATAGGAGAGGAGTAGAGTGCAGTAGAGGAGTAGAGTGGAGTAGGAAAAGCCAGCAGCCAGCAGCCACTGGTACATGGGCAAATCAATGATTTCGCTCATGCTAACCACAATCCTAATACTCAAAATCACCAAACAGGAAACCAAGACATCATGATAAAACAAAGAAAACGTAATACTATGTTTTTGCTGAAATTGATGCCACTTGCACCTAATAATAGTAGACAAATAGGATGCAAGCTGCAGACAAATAGATTGCAGGTCGGATGAAGAATAGGATGCTGTAGCTGCAACATCCAAATATTATATGAAATAGAGATAACTGGTAAGTGCATAGGCAAAAAGCCATGAAATAGAAATAACAGGTAAGTATACTGGTAAGTGCATAGGCAACCTCAGGAACAAGCCAGCCTACAGAAACATGGCAAGTATACTGCACAAAAGGAGCACAACCTGACAGGAAGTTTAGAAATTCATATTTGGAGTTCTAGCCAACCAAAAATATTGTTCTTTAACAATTTAGAAATCTTATGAAAAACACTACAACTACTTAGTTATCAACAGGAATTATATCTGATTTGGAAAGAAGTGAAATAGACATGATACTTGAACCATAAATTTTCCAGCTAATATGCATTCACCACTCTAGCTACATACTTAAATTAAGTAGCACATGCTCTCTGTTCCACAAACCTTGAGTTTCATAAGCCCCAGACTAGATGGCATCTTACTCCCCACAAATATTGCTAAATTATCTAGATTAATCAAGCAACTGCTTTCAATCTGGAAGTAGCTAGATTAATCAGGCAACTGTTCATTTGGTAAAGGGTGTAAAAAACTGGTTGACATCGATAGGTAACACAAGCAACTTTTATATGGCAAGCGCGGCCATTTGAATTTACTCATCCAAAAGAATTCTGGAGCTCACAAATCCAAATTTGAAACATCTCAGGCAAGCAGAACTGCAGAAGAGCATCCTTGTATTTTCTTATTGCATCTACTACTTCAGAATGACATCCAGCAAGCAAATTTACTAAGAACAGATCATGCAAGATCAAACAGCTTCATGATTTTCATGAATCATTTTCACCATAGCCTTGAGTGAAGTAGCATCAAACTAGAGCTAACAGCTTGATGACTGAGCAGTTCTACTAGATAACACAAGCTATTGAGCAGACTCGCAAGGCAAAGCTAGCAAGAATCACCAAGCGGAGGCAGGGGCAGAGATCACCTGCGCGGCTTGTGGCAGGCGAGGTTGAGCTCACCCGTGCGGCGCGCGGGGCCTAGGGGCGGCGTGGGAGGCCGGGCGCCGAAGCCTGTGTCGTCGGTGCGTGGGGGCATGGGGCCAGGCGCGGGGCGCCGGGAGCCTGCGTCGTCGGATTGCGGGGGCGGGCGCCGGGGGCCGGGCGTGGGGGGCCAGGAGCCTGCATCATCGGCGCGCGGGGGTGGGCACCGGGGGCCGGGTGCGGGACGTTGAGCGCCAGGGGCTAGTGTTGGCGGGCACGGGCGCGGGACCGGCGGCGTGGCCGGCGGCAGAAACCCTAGGGCGGGGAGGAGCAGGCGCGCGAGGCAGCCTGACGGCGTCGAAGGAAGAAGACAGCGCCCAACAGGTTGACTCCCGTGCGCCCTCCTATTTATACTCGGGACAATTTCTAGGGGTGGTTCCTGATCCAACCGCGCCTACAAATGCATTTGTAGGGGGCGGTTCCTGATCCAACCGCCCCTACAAAAATTTTCTATTTTTTTAAATTATAAATTCTATATTTTTTATATCATAAAAATACAAAGTAATATAAAAAATTATGTATATGCACAAATATAATATTTTGTATTATTCTATATATGAAGAAATATATATATAAACAATTGTAGTCAAAACAATATAGAAAACAAAAAACAAAAATTAAAAATTTGAATTTTAAAACTTTGACTACAATTTTATGATATTAAATGAAATAAAATGAAAATGTTGTAAACATAAAAGTTATATAACTCATCAACATGTACAACTTTTATTTTGGTCATCTTGTCATGTGACTTTGTTTGAACGATTCAAATTTTGAAATTCAAACAATTTCAACTTGAAACAATATTTTGAAAGAGTAAATGATTTCAGATGAAAAACTCATGAATACCAAAGTTGTAGAACTCATCAATATGTACAACTTTTATTTTGATCATATTTTCATTTGACCAAATTTGAACAGTTGAAATTTTGAATTTCACTAAATGGCAACTTCAAACAAGATTTTGAAACCTTAAATGATTTCAACAATAAAAGTCGTGAACATAAAAGTTGTTGAACTCCTCACTATCTACAACTTTTATTTTGACCACTTCTTCATGTGACAAAGTATTAGTAAACATTGTTCATAAATTCATATATGACTCATAGTTTCATAAACTATACAAGAAACATGTTGATTTGTGAACAATGTTTACTATCACTTTGTCAGATGAAGAAATGATCAAAATAAAAGTTGTAGATCTTAATGAGTTATACAACTTTGGTATTCATCACTTTTTCAGCTGAAATCATTTAATGGTTGAAAATCTTGTTCGAACTTGTCATTTTTTTTAATTTAAAAATTTGAAGTGCTCAAACTTTGTCAAATGACAAGAATGACCAAATCAACACACTAACTTGATAGGGCAAGATTTTAGAAAATTTTAGGAAAAAAGTTCATCACATTTGGAGTTAGTATGAGGGAGAAAGACTAGTTATAAATTTTACCCAGAGATTAAAAAGAAAAATCACAACTGTTCATGATGATCAATGATGAACAAGTGTGATTTCTCTTTTTAATTTGTGGCTGGAACTTGTAACTAGTTTTCTCCCTCATACTAACTCCAAATGTGATGGATTTTTTCCTAAAATTTTCTAAAATCATGCTCTATCATTTTAGTCTAGTCACCTATCTTTGTCACTAATTTTGAATAATTCAAATTTTAAATTTTAGAAAATGATAGCTTCAAACTTGATTTTCAAACACTAAATGATTTCAGCTGTAAAGGTGATGAATATAAAAGTTGTATAACTCATCAAGATCTCCTACTTTTATTTTGGTCATTTCTTTATTTCATAAAGTGTTAAGTGATTTCATAAAGTTTTAGTAGTAATAAAGTGGATGTTCAAATAGAGTCATCTGGATGTTGCAAAGGGTAGTCTCACACACATGCATAAAATATAGTCTCACACACATACAAAAATATGTAGTCTTACACACATACATAAATATATAGTCTCACACGCATGCATAAATGAAGTCTTACAAACACACACTTACACAAACACACTCCACGTTCAACAACTAGCTAGCCCGCTGTAACGACTTTCCCCTTGACATCTTTTTGTTCCTATGACATTATGTCTTTGGGGAGATTCTTTTCCACAACACTGATCTTCTTAGGAAAGTCTGTGAATAGCGGCATCTCATCGTAGTTATTGTAAGCTTCAACATCGTCCACGCCATCAACTCCAATAATGTGCTGTTTCCTAGAGGCAACCACACACTTTGTCTTCTTCTTCGGGGGGAGGTTACTTTGTGGGTCAGACATATAGAAAACTTGTGCGACACGTGAAGCGAGCACCCAAGGGTCATCTTGGTAGCCTAGATTCTCGAGGTCCAGGACTCTTAATTTGATCTCGTTCAGTTGGTGTTGTTTGATCCAGCGGCATCAAAATAGGGTCACCGTTATCTCCCTTCCATAGTCAAGTTCCCATATCTCTTCAATGATGCCAAAGTATTGGATCTTTCGCCCCAATCCATCGAGAGCATCTATTTGAATGCCGCTGTTTTGGTTCACATATTTACTATCCTTTGTGTGGGTATAGTACGTATACCCATTGATGTCATAAGCATTCCAAGATGTCACTTGTCTCGATGGCCCCTTCGCTAACCTACTGATGGTAATAGAGTCTATGGTTTCTCTAGGCGGTATGTTTTGGTCCTTCAACCATGTAGTTAGTCGTTGCTTGTGTTGTTTCATGACCTAATTATCCGAATGGCCATTTCTCTCTGCCATAATGATAGCCAAGTGTTCATCAATGTACGGTTGCATCAGTTGTGTACTCTGCAAGACACTGTAATGCGTCCGACTCACCTCTTTATAATCATGGTCGATGAATACTTTTCTACCACTGGTGCCCTTCCCAGCCAGCCTACCCTTGTGACGAGAATTGGGTTTACCAATCTCTTTCTGTACTTTTAGGTACTCTTGACAGCACTCGACGACTTCTTCAGTACTGTAACCCTCTATCATGGAGCCCTCTGGGTATGCTTGATTATGCATGTATCGACTTAGAACCGACATGAACCGCTCGTAGGACCACATTTCATGCAAGTAGCAAGGGCCTAGCGCCTATATTTGATGAACCATGTGAATCATAAGATGTGGCATTATATCAAAAAAAGTAGGAGGTAAACACATCTCCAGTTGGTTTTGTGTCTCCACCACAAATTCATGTAGGTCACTCAGCTCTTGCTTGCCAATCGTCTTCTGTGAGATCTTCGAAAAGAAGTAGCACATGCGGGTGATGGCCATTTTCAAGAACTCTAGCTTTATAGCCCTGATTGCAATAGGTAGAAACACTATCAGCATCATATGGCAATTGTGAGCCTTGCAGTGTGTTATTGACAAGTCCTTCATCGACACTAGCTTCTTCATATTTGCTGAAAAACCAGTCGAGACTTTGATCCCCCTCAGGAAAGTGCATATAGGTCTCTTCTCATTTGGTGTTAGGTTGAAGCACGCCGCGGGCAGAGTGTATTTTCCATTAGCCTCAGGTACCGGGTGAAGCTGTGGCATCACGTTTAGCTGCACCATGTCTTTCCGTGCTTTCAGACCATCCTTTGACTTGCCTGTGTCCATCAAGATAGCAATAAGACTCTCAAAGACATTCTTTTGTATGTACATATAAAGTCCTCCTTTCGGAACGCATCGTACATTTGGTCTCCATGCCTCCATAGCCTCTCCATTTCTTGCATCAAAGGCTTAAGGAACACATCTATATCAATGCCTGGTTGTTTAGGGCCAGAAATAAGAATAGTGAGGAGAAGGTACTTTCTCTTCTGATATAACCATGTTGGGATGTTGTACATGGTCAAGATCACTGGCCATGTGCGGTGGTCGCTCCACCTCTCATTGAAGGGATTCATTCCATCGGTGCTCAAGCCAAACCGTACATTCCTTGGGTCATCGCTGAATTCTTTGTGCTTCTCATCAAACCTTTGCCACTAACTACAATCAGCAAGGTGTGTAATCTTATCATTATCCACCTTGCACTCATCATCCCACCATGTCATGAGTACAACTTCTTTAGGGTTTATGAAGATACATCTTAAGAGGTCGGTCATTGGCAGGTACCACATTACCAAGGCAGAAATTCTTCTCTGCTTTGCATCGTTGCCTAATGTAGTGTCCTCTGGGGGCTGAGATTCTTGTACTACCTTTTTTGTACCCTTCTTATTTCTCTTTTTCCCCATGGAGGCTTTGTCCCCACCGTAAAGGTCATTATTCTTGTACCGGCTGGCCCTACACCGGGGACATTTATCCAGTGACTTGAACGTTTTGCCATGAAAAAGTATACAGTGGTTGGGGCATGCATTAATTTTTTCAACCCCCATTGTCAATGGACTTATGACCTTCTTCGCTTGGTATGTGTTGGTGGGAACTGAGTTTGGTTGTGGCAGCACCCATGATAGGAGATGCAATAGATCATTGAAACTACAGTCTGACCAGTCGTACTTGGCCTTCAGGATGAGCAGCTCAAGCACAAAACGTAACAATGTCCAATGTGTCGGACAACCCTTTTCAACACCATACATAGTCTCTTTCGATGCTTTTGTCACCCTTTCCAAATTTTCTAGACCTTTCAGGCTATTTAGTAAAATCTCTGGTCCAAGGGCTCGAATCATGTCCTCCAAATCATCTTCATCCCTGACACGTGCTCCACCATCATTATTGACACCACCTTCGTCGTTACCATCCCAACCACCAGCATCACCACCTTGTTCATTGCCAAACTCGAAATCCATTCGTGCATCAAGCTCTGCTGAATATTGGGACAAGGATTCTATGGTTTCGTCATCCTATTCCTCCTCATCCTCATCATTAACAATAACCGTTCCACCATGATGAATCCACACTGTGTAGTCCTCAACAAATCCTCACATAATCAAATATGATCTGATGATAGTCACATCTGTCCATGCCATACGGTTCTTGCAATCTTTACAGGGGCAAATAAGTGTATCCTTATTCTCTTTTAATGTCGTTGCATGCTTCTTTGTGGCTTCAATAAATTTATCCACCTCTTCACGGAAACCTGCCTTAAACCTTAACGAACCATACATCCAAAAGTTCCTGTACTCCATCTTTTACAACAACAACAAAACATACATTAAAGGACTACTTATTTCGATATATATAAAAATGAATCAAATTAATAATTACTTGAGAATAATTGTATATACTTTAGATATATATGAATATAAATCTAATATAATTACATGAAGCATACAAACACATCATGATAGAGGAAAATTAATTAATTTTCCATTTATCCATAAATAATTAAAATACATATTTATTGATTACAATAAACAATTTCAAAGACACCAATTAGCAACAATTATACTTTACCCAATATCTTTCATACAAACCCTAGTCCAATTTCATCAAACATAAATTTATAAAAACAAAATTAATAAAAAAAACCAAACCCTAGATATAGATCTACATGCACATGAAACATCCATAAAACTAACTAATTGTTCACTAAAATCAAGAAACATGGACCAAATAAGGGTATGATCTTGTTCCCCTCCCTAATTTACCCTAGTACATTTAAAACTTGGGTCTAATTTGCTTCATAAGTAGCTCAAGCATCATAGAAGAGAGAGAAAAACAAAACTCTAATTACTCACTAACCAACCATTAAAACTTTAAAAAAGTGTGGAATAGCATTTTCTTACCTTCTACAACCTCTCCACCAAAGGATTTGAGACCAAAACCTTTCCCCCTTAGTAGAGCAAATTTTGGGAGGTGCCCAAGGCCTCCTCACCTTTCTTTCATGGGTTGGAGTGAGTGACCCAAGGAGGAAGAAGGTGCTGCAGCTATTTTATATGTGGGTCATTTATAGGGGCGGCTGGTGATTGAGCCGCCTCAACAAATCGGAGCTATATATACGGGGGGGGGGGGGGGGTCATTTGTAGGGGCGGCTGGTGATTGAGCTGCCCCTATAAATCGGAGCTATATATATGGGGGCATTTGTAGGGGCGGCTCAATCACCAGCCGCCCCTACAAATAGTAACTCTAGGGGCGGCTGGTGATTGAGCCGCCCCTACAAATCAGACCCCATTTGTAGGGGCGGCTCGTATCACCAGCCGTCCCTGCTATTCCATTTGTAGAGGCGGCTGGTGTCTGGACACCTGAGCACGCCACTGTAGGGGCGGCTCCATCACCAGCCGCCCCTACAAGAAATTCGAACCGTTGTTAAAAATCATTTTTTACGTAGTGTAAAAAGGGCTCTCTAAACCTGACCTAAGCTAATGCTCCGTGAGGATTAGCCACACTTAAACCCTAAACACCGATCCATCATTTGCCTTCATTTTTATTCATTTCTTTCAATTAATGAACTAATTAACTATATTTTTATTTATGTACATGATGTAATCTTGAGATGTTCAATTGCACTTTTTATGTATATATACTATACAAATATAAAATATTTCAAGATGTACTGTTTTCAAAGTAATCATATACCATACATGTTGCATTTACCACGTCTGAGATGTTCGAAGATATATTTTGGGTCATTCGCATAACATCAATGTGACGTTGCACGGTTGAATTGTTCATCTAGTACCCATAAGATATACATATGGTGTATTTTAGGATATTTACAAAGTATCCATGTGATGTTTATATTGGTGTATTCAGTTGATGAGATGTTCTCTTTTTTATACTACCGTAGATGAATGAATATTATAAAATAGCATTCACCTAAGCCTTTAATTTATTCTATGAATCTAGAATATTATTTCAAATATATATATGCTATATATGTGGTAAATTTCCTAACATTCTTATAGTACCCGTGACATGTTCCATACTTCCACCCAAGATGGATTTTTGGTTGTTCATGTCGTATGCATAGGATGTTCCATAATATATTTTTGGTTGAGTTAATTAGAGCCATATGCTATTATAAATTTGATGTGGTCTCTACTTCTCTCCAAGAGTCTAAAATATGCCATTTGGTATGTCCACGATATCTTTAGACCCACGTGCAGGCATCATACGAGTACCTTCCATGTATATTATAGAATTAGACATCACTGTCGGCCTCATCACTGTCGGATTTTAAGAAACCGACAGTGATAGCCCATCACTGTCGTTTTTTGGCTAAAACCACAGTGATAGGACCCCGACACTAATATTCGGGTCTTCATTGTCGGTTTATATCACTGTCGGTTTTAGCCAAGAACTGACAATGATATTGAGTCATCACTGTCGGTTTTTGTCAAGAACGGGCACTGATACTTCACTGTCGGTTCGTGGCTTGAACCGACAGTGATATGCTGCAAGAAAACTTTATAAGTTTCTCATATGATGTTCCATGAAGACAAACTTTATATCAAAGTTGTAGTACTCGACGAGATCTACAACTTTGTAGTTCAAACTTTTTTAATTTGAGATCGTTTGGATGTCCAAATATTTTTATTTGAAATCATTTATCTAACGAAAATTACACTTGATTTGTAAAATTTAAATTTTGAATTTTTCAAACGACCTCGAATAGAGAAACGCCCAAAACAAAAGTTGTAGGTCTTGAAAAGTTATGCAACTTTATAGTTGACAAATTTTTTATTTGAAATCATTTACTACTTTAAAATACTATTTAAAATTAAATTTTAAAATTGTTGAAGAACTCTGATTTCTCTTTTTAATCTCTGGCTAAAATTTGTAACTAGTCTTTCTCTCTCATACTAACTTTAAATTTGATGATTTTTTTGCCTAAAAAATTCTAAAATCATGCTCTCTCAATTTATTGTGGTCTTATAGCTATTATTTAATCCATCTTTTCATGTGTTTGTGTGTTATCTATTTAAATTTTGAATTTAAAAAATGGCAATTTCAAACGTCATTTTAGAACACTAAATGATTTCAGCTGAAAAAGTCATGAACATAGAAGTTGTAGAACTTACGAAGATCTATAACTTCTATTTTGGTCATTTCTTTATCCGATAAAGTGGTAGTAACATTGTTCACAAATGTTGAACAATGTTACTACCACTATGTCAGATGAATAAATGATCAAAATAAAAGTTGTACATCTCAGAAAGTTAAGAAACTCGGTAGCTGACAACTTTTTAATTTGAGATCATCTTATCAAGGAATACTACGTTTGAATTCTAAAATTTGAAATTCAAATTTTGTAAATGACCTCGGATGGAGAAATTACCAAAATAAAAGTTGTAGATCCCAAAAAGTTATGAAACTTTGTAGTTGACAACTTTTTGATTTGAATTCATCATATCAAGGAAAACTGCGTTTGAATTTCTAAAAATTTGAAATTTGAATTTTCTAAACGACCTCGGATGGAAAAACAGAAAAAACAAAAGTTGTAGATCTCAAAAAGTTATGAAACTTTGTAGTTGACAACTTTTTGATTTGAAATCATCTTGTCATAGAAAACTACGTTTGGATTTCTTAAATTTGAAATTCAAATTTTGTAAACGACCTCGGATGGAGAAACTACCAAAACAAAAGTTGTAGATCTCGAAAAGTTATAAAACTTTGTAGTTGACAAGTTTTTCATTTGAATTCGTTTAGGGTCCCAAATACTCATTTCAAAATTAGATAAACATAAAATGGCTAGGACGAAAATCTCATTTGGACACAAACAGCTTAGCAGGTGGAGTGGCTAGGGGCTGAAAATGCGAAGCAAGAGCTCAGGGGTTCGAGCGCGAGCGAAAAATCGCGTGACTTGTGATTCGTGACACGCGACCATATGTGGCTGTCCAGTGGGGCCTCTCCCAAAATTGATTTTTTTCTATTTTTTCAGCCTATTTTTTGGATTTCTTAAAAACCAAGAACCGATAGTAATGTCAATTTTACATCACTACCGGTATGCCACTGCCGATTTAAAATCCGACAGTGAAATATTTTTTTTTAATCGGCAGTGATGTCAAGATCTAGAGTAGTGATACATGGACATGCCCTCGATATTTCCTCCTCTTCTCTCCAACGTCCTCATACAGGCGCAGCTCCGGCGCCCTCTTGCGCCGCCCTGCACGCTTTGTCGTCGAGGCCGCCATGTGCTCGACGACCCTGGAGCTGTGGCCGAGGGTTGATCTTCTTGACATTTTCGAGTTGGTGTAGGCTCTAGTACCCTCTCCCGGCCGCGCACGGACGTCGCCGTCGTCCTCCTGGTACTAGCTAGCTCCAACGCCCTGATCTTGTGCCGCCCACGCATGCAAGCTCGTCGAAGCCTCGATGTGCTCTCCATATGAGGACCCTGGATTCAACGGAACGGCCGGCTAGTTTGGCGACGGACGACTCTATCTGCGCCCCGTGCCGTGCTTGAGAAGACAAAAAGGAGAGGCGCCCATGTTTGCACGTGCACCGTGCACGTACTCCTCACGACCTTGGCAGTTGCATGTCCCTGTCTGCAAGGTACGTTGCACGGTTCGGATCCTACACCAACGTACGTACACGAGAAATTTCAGAAATAAGGGACTACTAAACTTGGCACGCCTCACTGGATAGAGGGACTCAATTCGCACGTCTTCTAGTATTTGACACCGTGACCTGGGGTCATTCTCTATTTTTCTCTATTTTTTCTTTTCTTCTTTTTCTCCTTTACCAGTACTGTGATTGGACTTCATTGCCCGTGCCCGTGCCCCTGCCCCATCTCCGCTTTGGTATAAACCAAAAAAGAAGGTTAAATGTGTTGCCGGAGTCTCTATTAATGTCATTTGCAGAGACAGTGTTTGAGGAATCGAAACTATGACCTAGAGCTCAACCATAACACTTCTCTGACAATAAAACACACTCATTTGTGACTACATATGGGGTGCTATATATGTTTTTATATTAATGTTTTGTAATCTTATATTAAATATTTTAGCTACTAAATGAACTCAAACGAAAAAAGATTTAACTACAAACTTTTAAATATTGTCAAACACTGCAACTTTGATGGAGGATTATCTCCATCCAGAATTATTTAAAAAATTCAAGCACTGCAACTTTGCCAGCAGGTGTCGCTCCGGGCTCGAGGCTCGGCGACAGCCACCGGTTAGCAAACGATGGGAGCCCACCTCCATCCGAGCAATCACTTGGTGTGTTTGGTTTGAGGATAAGGATGAATGTGATGTGGTCATTCATGGATTTCAGGATATGGATATCCATATTGTCTGTTTGGTTGAATGGATGGAATAAACCATTTTTCTATTTGGTTGGATAGATGAGACCAGAATACTTGAATACTTATATATATTATTTAAAAATAATAACAACTAATTATACACTAAAAAATATGCACCAACACTAATAGTGCCATTATAATCACTAATTAAAAATAAAATATATATTAATTAGCACTATACTACTCTAATTATCACACAAAACATAAGTTAATTACCATGTAGATAAGCTCATCCGCTAGATTTTTTAGGACCACGATATCCAGCATCTATCTAGAATATTTTCTATTATGAATATCTAGATTCAGCTTGTCCATCCAACCAAACAAACTATATTCATGAATATCCGTGTATCATGGAACCAATCACAGCGTCAACCGAAGTCCTGACCCCCGCGCAGAAGCCGGCTCGGGAACCTGTCAGGCGACATGAGCCGATGAGGCAGGGAGACATCAAGCAGAGCAGAATTATACAGCCCACCCAAAAGAAAATCGTGTAGGCCCATAGGACTGTGGGTCTTGGAACAATACATACAGTCATTCACGATCCGTTCTAGGCCCATCACAGTTCCGGCCCGTGGATCCTCGACGCGTTCCTGTCCACAAGATGCACGCTAGCAATGAGCCCAGCCCGGCCTCGTGGGCGACCGCGTGGACACGGCGGCCCGGCCCAGCGCCCGCACGAGATGGAGATATTTGGTGAGAGACCATTATGGGAGGTTGGCTTCGACGAAATGCCATCCCGCAACGAGGCTTCATCAGGATGCCATTATCAAGTGCGACACAACCGCTAGGATGCCATCCGAGGAAATTTAGAGCCTTTTATTCCCCTTCTACCCCTCCCTTCTCTCTTTTCCTTTTACGGTCGCGATTGGGACGGACAGAACGGGAGCCACGAACGGATCGAGCTCTCGGCTCTTCTCCTCCATCGCCGTTCGACTGGTGAGCTTCTGCAGCCGCCCGAGCTCCGGCGGTATCGGGCCGGTGAGCTTGTTCATGTGAAGGTAGAGGTTGCGCAGCTCGACGCAGCCACCGAGCGCGGTGGGTATGGACCCGGACACGCTGGTGTCTTACAATGCCAGCGTCTGGAGATTGACGAGGCTGCCAAACTCCTCGGGGATGGGACCGGACAGTGCGGTAGCCGCGGCGCCGAAGTCGGTGAGGTTGGAGAGCGCGCCGAGTGAGGCCGGGATGGGGCCCGACAGCGCCGGGTTGCCGCCGACGCGGAACTGCTGGAGCGCGGTGAGCGCGCCGAGCGATGCCGGGATGGTGCCGTTGAGGAGGTTGTCCTGGACGCAGAGCACCTGAAGCGCGGAGAGGTTGGCGAGTGAGCGCGGGATGCCGCCGGTGAGGTGGTTGGAGTGGAGGAGCAGGAACTGGAGCCCCGAGAGCACGCCGAGCTCGTCGGGGATGTCGCCGGTGAGCGCGGAGAGCGACGCGTACGAGGGCGGGATGGTCCCGGAGATGTTGCAGGTGGAGAGGTTGAGCAGCTGCAGCGAGGAGAGCGTGGCTAGCGGCGGCGGCAGCGAGGACAGGTTGAGGAAGGTGTTGGGCAGCGAGAGCGACACCACCTGGCTCTGCGGCGAGCACGTGACCCCCTGCCACGAGCACGGCGTCGCGGCCTTGGGGTCCCACGACGGCAGCACGGGCGACGGCGCCCCGCCGGGCAGCAGCGACAGCAGCGCCTTGCCGTCCGGCGACAGCGCCGCGGCCGGCCCGACCGACAGCACCAGAAGCGCGGCGGCGGCGACCACAGAGAAGAGCCGGGCCCGCCGGTGGTGCGCCATTATTATCGACAACAGCCTCGATCAAGAACCCGCCGCGGGAACCGGAAAAGGTGCGGCAACGACGTTTTTTTCCTTCAACCGAGAGCGCGGCCGCCCGGCACGGTCACCGTTCGAGTTGGACATCCTAGCGGTAGATGGAGGTAGAGCCGAGAGCTCGATCCGTTCGTGGCTCCCGTTCTGTCCGTCCCAATCGCGACCGTGAAAGGAAAAGGGAGAAGGGAGGGGTAGGAGGGGAATAAAAGGCTCTAAATTTCCTCGGATGGCATCCTAGCGGTTGTGTCGCACTTGATAATGGCGTCCTGACGAAGCCCCGTTGCGGGATGGCATTCCGTCGAAGCCCACTTCCCATAATGGTCTCTCACCAAATATCTCCACGAGATGGCAGAGCGATGCGAACCTGGCGAGTGGCGACGCCGCAGATGGAGGCGGTGGCGGCGCGCCGGGGGTGGAGTGGGCGGAAGACCTGGGGCCGCCGCCTGGCCTTTCCGTCGATTCCGAAGGCCTCCGGCGGCAGCGGCATTTGGGTCCAGCAGGTTAGCGCTCCCAAAGAAGGTTCGCCGTAGCTTCAGTTCTTTTTTTCCTCCGACGCTAGGCTTCGCAGATAATTATTTCGTCCTGTGTTTATGCCTCTCTTCTGCAAATTATTGTGCAGCGTTTTGATGGAGAATGAGGGTATGTTGGTTGTAATTTAGCAGGGCGTTTACCTTGACGTGGCAGTAGATTTGAAA
Organism: Miscanthus floridulus; assembly: GCF_019320115.1. Taxonomy (NCBI): domain Eukaryota; kingdom Viridiplantae; phylum Streptophyta; class Magnoliopsida; order Poales; family Poaceae; genus Miscanthus; species Miscanthus floridulus. The sequence goes on from NC_089589.1 coordinate 127,134,840, forward strand.
TCGAATTGGACTTTAGTAGCTTTGGATGTACCGTGATCTATTTAGATTTGAGCGAACAAATATCCAAAATCGATTGGATATTAACTCAAAAAAGTCGAGTGGCTACTGGATGTATGTGGATTTGATCACTTGAGAGGTACACCAGCCTTTGATGTCTTGTACTCTAGTTTTAAGTTTATGATATGAGACCCACGAATATATCTAGGCACACAGTTCTGTAAATAGCAAGCAATCATATTGAGTCGTCTCCAAACAATTTCAGTTGATTTTGCTAAAATTTTAAGGTGTGAACAAACATGACTTTTTTTAGTATGGAATTTGGCTTTCGACACGAGGCCCACTTATATATCTCTATTCACACCATTAAGACATATTTCATCGAGAGTTTTTTAAGGTGTGAACCTGAGTTTATAGGAAAAATTAATAACATCTACAAGTTCAAATAAAGGCACAATCAAGACATATTTCGTTGAGAGTTTGACAAAACTAATTTCACATTGTAGATATTGGTGTGCTTTTCGACGGATTTGGTCAAATTAAAGGAATCTGACTTCAAAAAAAGCTAAATTGACCTATAATGGGAACCGATGGAGTATGATAAATCGATCATAAGGGAAGAGTCATGCGTAATGGTGTCATTGGCATGTACATTGCAATATGTAAAGTAGGGCCTATTGACAATAGATTCATTATGTTCCTTATGGAAGAATCTGCCATTATTGACTTGTGTTGAATATTCCTACTGTTTTTAATCACGTTTGTTACTTATTTAAATAAATACCCAATATTGACCAAGAATCCATACTATGATATGGGTAAATAGAAGATTTCGAGGATGACACCAATCTCGTAGATGCCATGCTTCACCACATATAGATTATATTTAGGAATTGCAACCAGTATGGCATTTTTTGGTCAATTTGTCATCAGCATATTTGGTTCTCTACTTGGAGTATGCATTCTCATGGTCAATCCCTATGGTTAATACACCACAAAAAATGATGATTGAAATAGATAAATGGTGTGATAACGAGCAATAAAACACTAGAAACAATCAAACAAGTACAAACAAGATCCAAATAACTCTAGACCTAGCACCAATGGACGTATTATATTATTCCAGAAAAAATATGGTACTGGGTTCATATATACAATAACAACAACAACAACAACAACAACAACAACAACAACAACAACAACAACAACAACAACAACAACAATAAAGCATTTTAAGTCCCAAACAAGTTAGGATAGGCTAGAGTTGAAACCCAGCAAAAACAATCAAGGTTTCAGGCACATGAATAGCTGTTTTTCAAGCACTCCTATCTAAAGCTAAGTCTTTGGGTATATTCTATCCTTTCAAGTCTCCTTTTATTGCCTCTATCCAAGTCAACTTCAGTCTTCCTCTGCCTCTCTTCACGTTACTATCCTGTCTTAGAATTCCACTACGCACCGGTGTCTCTGGAGGTCTCCGTTGGATATGTCCAAACCATCTCAACCGGTGTCGGACAAGCTTTTCTTCAATTAGTGCTACCCCTAATCTATCACATATATCATCGTTTCGAACTCGATCCCTTCTTGTATGACCGCAAATCTAACGCAACATACGTATTTCCACGACACTTATCTGTTGAATATGTCGTGTTTTCGTAGGCCAACATTATGCACCATACAACATAGTAGGTCTAATCACCGTCCTATAAAACTTGTCTTTTAGCTTCTGTGGTACCCTTTTGTCACATAGGACACCAGATGCTTTGCGCCACTTCATCCACCCTGCTTTGATTCTATGGCTAACATCTTCATCAATATCCCTGTCTCTTAGTAGCATTGAACCTAAATATCGAAAGATATCCTTCCTAGACACTACTTGACCTTCCAAACTAATATCTTTCACCTTCCGAATAGTAGTGCCGAAGTCACATCTTATATACTCAGTTTTAGTTCTACTTGTACATGTCCTTAATGAGCCCGACGTACTTTGTTGGGACTTTATTATCTTTAACAAAGGAACTATTCTTACTATTGTGGAATAACCAAAAGAACTTGTCTACCCATGTCGATTCACCAGTAGCTTGCCAACCATTTCTTCGATAGACTAGAGTTTTTTTTGCAAAGTGAGCCTAACTTAGTTGGTTAGGTTCCTTGTGGTGGAACCTATCCACCTGGGTTGAAGTTCTCAACTTAACACGGGTGATTTTCCTAGTTGATTTCAGGATTTAATAGTGCGAGGCGCGTGTGATGACTTCGTCAATCTCAGATTTGCTGGTCCAACTCAATTCACCGAAGGTTCTTAATTATAGGGATACGGTCTGCGTGTGTGTATTCATAGCGGTGAGTGTATGCTTGAGTATATGAGCGTCTATGTCTGTACCGGGTCTCAAAAAAGGCTAGAACTTTCTTATGTCTAACGTCTAGCACAAACTTTATATGTAACACTGTGAATTGGTCTTTCTAAGCATAGTAAGAAAAGTGTTCTTTTATTCTACTTTCATGACCTTATCCCTCTTTCTCACGCGTAGTACATATTGTCCTCAACAAATTTCTTTGCTTATCACCAACAATATCTCTGAGGAGGTACAAACGAAGGGAAATTAAGATTTAGTAAAGCTACTGATGAATCGAGAGTATTCTAAGAAGTATATATGTAGATGTAAACCCCATGTTAAAAAATGTTTTACCAACATGAGTACAATAGTTGATTTAGCGCTCCTAACCCTCTACAAACCATATGAGTCACAAGTCCTGAAGATATCCATGATCAAAATAAACGAAGAATGTTTATGTCATAACACTGATGCATGGTAAAAGAGCTTACCATAGTAAAATCACGAACATCAATAAGATAATCGGCTACGTATATATTTGGCAAATTTGATTACATTTACTAATTAATGCATCTCTTGGGCTATTGCATGGAGGGGAACAACTAAAGACAGTGCTAACCCAAACCTCTCTCTCATGTCCACTCCATCTTTCTCAACCCCTTCAGGTAATGTCCATCTGAATCGATGGAGCAACGAGCCAAGCATCAAATGCACCATCCTATAAGCCAGTGGTAGTCCAAGGCAAATGCGCCTTCCAGCACCAAATGGAATTAAATGAAAATCCCTTCCCATGAAATTGGTCTCTGTACCTAAGAATCTCTCCGGCATGAACTTATCCGGCTCAACCCAAGCATTGGGGCATCGATTAATCGCCCATATATTGATAAGCACTTTCGCCCCTTTTGGAATGGTATATCCCTGAATTTCTACCGTGGATCCGGCTTCGTATGGTGGTAGCGGAACCGCAGGGTGCAGCCTTAGGGTTTCTTTGACAACAGCTTGAAGATAAGGTAAGTTGCTAATATCAGTCTCATCAATTTGTGGTTTGGTGCCGATCACATTCTTAAGCTCCTCTTGTACTCTTCTCATTGAGTCTGGAGATTGCAATAGCTCTGCTAGTGCACACTCAACGGTGTGGGATGTGGTCTCTCCCCCAGTGAACAAGTCCTACAAAAAATGACAATTTTTTTTGAAGGAATGAATTTTGAAACCTTATTTATTTTTTTATAACTGAATAGATATGATAGTCTTGCTGTGAATTTAGCTGTCCTAGAATTTTGTATCAGCTCTGGTCTGTTTGCCTCTTAAAAAATGATTCTAGCTACCTACAGTTTTCCTTAAAATATTGTAGCTGTCCTAAAGTAGTATACTTACTGTAAACAGTCCGCGGATGGTATTATGGCTCTTGTCGTAGGTGCTTTCTTCTTCAACTTCTCCCTCCTTTTCCAGCATCACGTCAAGCAAGTCGTTCTTGCGTGCCTCGCCGGAAGCAAGGCTGTCTTCCCTCTGCTTGATCTGCTCGTCCACGATGGCGTACATCCTCTTCACCAACTTTGCCATCCTGCGGCGCACACCTTGCAGGCAGGGTTTACAATACCGGTAAGAAAAAAATTTCGGTCCCCAGCGATAAATACGAAATTTCGGAAATTTCGGAAATATCGGTTCAAATTTAAATTGAGTTTTAAACAAATTTGGCATCATTTCACTAGAAAAACTCTATAATCCATCATCCATCATAAATTTATATAACATCGACAAAATAACATAATATATCACAGAAGTAGAGTCGCGGTAATACAGTGTGCTGACGGTGGGCGAGCTGCATATACTGGTGCCGTCCAATGTGTGAGTGAGAAAATTAAATAAATTTAAAGAAATTTAGGGCTTTGATAAGACTAGATGATATGGAGGGTCATTTTAGTGTGGTTTGGTATAATTTTAGAGTGAAAGATGAATTTAACCAAAAAATTTTGATCGATACAAAAAATTTTTTCGGATATCAGCGAAAAAGGCGATATTTCGGAAATTTCGGCGATATTTTGCCGAAATTGTAAACCCTGCTTGCAGGTCAGCCGGCGCTAACGCCGGAAAGAAATCAGACACGTTCGGCCCAGCGGCCAGCACCGATGCCTCGTCGACGATGTCGCTCACTTCACGCGCCATCGCGGGGTCGAGGTCCACTGAGAACATGGTGCGCGACAGGAGTCCAAGCGCGGCAGCATGCGCGGAGCGGCCGACGTCCAGGGAAGCGCCTCGCGCAGCGTGGTCCGCGACGTGGCCGATGAGGTCGACCACCTTCTCCTGCCGGAGAGCCTGCGTGGCCCTCAGCCGCTGCGGCGAGAAGAGCTCGGCAGTGCACAGCCGTCGCAGGGCGCGCCACTTGTGGCGCGGTGGCAGGCAGAGCACGGAGTTCTCGCAGTGGCCGCCGGCGCGCATGGAGTCCCCGATGGACCGTGCTGCGATGTCGGCGTTGTGCGTCCGCAGGATCTCGCGGGCCATGTCAGGGGACGAGGCGACGACGGTGAGGACGGCGCCGAGGCGCAGCGTCATGAGAGGGCCGTGCCGCGCGGCGAGGTGCGCAAGGGAGCGGTGTGGCAGGTGGTCTAGCTGGTGGAGGTTACCGAGCAACGGGAGCGGCCATGGGCCTGGTGGGAGGCGGCTGCGAGAGTCACGGAGGAGTTGGAGGATGTATGAGGAGAAGACGATGAGCAAGACAGGCAACACCAAAGGGAGGAAGAACGCCATAGTTCGTTGTAGTTGTAGTAGCACCTTGCAAAAACTAACCATGCCCGTGGCCGTGTGTCCACTGCTGCTTATTTTAGGGTAACGTATTTTGGGCACGTGGTGGAGAAGTGCAGTCTTTTACGCACATCGTGGTGCATTTAAAAAAAAACATGAAAATAGAGAGAAAACGTAGCACACAATTTAGGAGATCAGAATGACCTTCGGTAGATATACGATAATGATACGCCACACGCGTCCGTTCCGTCCGGACGAACCGCTCCACGTGCCCTGCCCACGTCGCCTGCACCTGCTCCACGCGGCCGCATCACCCACGCCGCTGGGTCTGTGCGCCCCGCACCTCGCCTGCCCGCGCACCATTGCTCGCTCCCGCGCGCGCCCTTATCCACCTCGCCCGTGGCAGAAAGGGTGGTAGGGGAGGCCTGCGCCGTGTCCCCATCCACCTCGCGCCGTCGGCAGGAATGGGAGGCCTGTGCCACCGCAACTCCCCACTAGGTAGGCCGTGATCATTGGCGACGCTGTGTTTCAAGTGTTTCAGATGTTTTTAGACATGTTGCAAGCTTATATGTCAAGTGTTTCAGTTGTTTCAGACGTATGTTTCAAGCGTTTTATCTGGATGTTGCATATGTTTGTTGCATATGTTGCTATGGTTATACATGCATGTTTTAAGCGTATGTTTCAGACCTTTTGAGACTTATGTTACAAGTGTCCATCTGGATGTTGCACATGTTCCTATGGCTATAAACGCATGTTTCAAGTGTTTCATCTATTTTCAGAAGTATGTTGCAAATGTTTTATTTGTATGTTGCATATGTGGCAAATGAATATGTTGCAAGTGTATGTTCTGAATTTTTCATCTGTTTCAGGCGTATGCTATAATTGTTTAATGTGAGTGTTGCAAAAGTAGATTGTAGGTGTGGAGGAAGACTAAGCCCTCGGTTGTCCTACTGTTGCAGCTCCCTAGTGTGGTGAAGATGGAGGCCGCGGACACGAGAGTGGTGGGGACGGGATGTCGTGGCGGATCGACCGGGACGTGGAGCAGGATGGGATGCGGGCTGCAATGCTGCGTGCGTCATCGGGCATAGGCCGCGGGAAGCTCCATCTAGACTGACGCTGCCTCCGGAACGGGGATGGGCGCAAGGCGTGCGTTGGACGTGGTTCTAGGTGTGCGTCAAGCGTGGACGTGGGAGCAACGTCTGGATGGATGCTGCGTCCGAATGTTCGGGCGCTAGTCGCTCCGCTAGATATAAGGCACAATTTGATCCTATTGAGTCGGTCTTGGGCAATGGTCGAAAGACCGAGTCCATAAGGGAAAACCCACGTACACGACATGATCGAAGTTATCAACAAGCTCTCGGCTGCCGCCTCCTGTTGTACAACGCTTATAAAAGGGGCTCTCTAAACCTGACCTAAGCTAATGCTCCGTGAGGATTAGCCACACTTAAACCCTAAACACCGATCCATCATTTGCCTTCATTTTTATTCATTTCTTTCAATTAATCAACTAATTAACTATATTTTTATTTATGTACATGATGTAATCTTGAGATGTTCAATTGCACTTTTTATGTATATATACTATACAAATATAAAATATTTCAAGATGTACTGTTTTCAAAGTAATCATATACCATACATGTTGCATTTACCACGTCTGAGATGTTCGAAGATATATTTTGGGTTATTCGCATAACATCAATGTGACGTTGCACAGTTGAATTGTTCATCTAGTACCCATAAGATATACATATGGTGTATTTTAGGATATTTGCAAAGTATCCATGTGATGTTTATATTGGTGTATTCAGTTGATGAGATGTTCTCTTTTTTATACTACCGTAGATGAATGAATATTATAAAATAGCATTCACCTAAGCCTTTAATTTATTCTATGAATCTAGAATATTATTTCAAATATATATATGCTATATATGTGGTAAATTTCCTAACATTCTTATAGTACCGTGACATGTTCCATACTTCCACCCAAGATGGATTTTTGGTTGTTCATGTCGTATGCATAGGATGTTCCATAATATATTTTTGGTTGAGTTAATTAGAGCCATATGCTATTATAAATTTGATGTGGTCTCTACTTCTCTCCAAGAGTCTGAAATATGCCATTTGGTATGTCCACGGTATCTTTAGACCCACGTGCAGGCAACATACGAGTACCTTTCGTGTATACTACAGAATTGGACATCACTGTCGGCCTCATCACTGCCGGATTTTAAGAAACCGACAGTGATAGCCCATCACTGCTGTTTTTTTTTTGCTAAAACCGGCAGTGATAGGACCCCGACACTAATATTCAGGTCTTCACTGTCGGTTCATATCACTGTCGGTTTTAGCCAAGAATTGGCAATGATATTGAGTCATCACTGTCGGTTTTTGCCAAGAACCGACACTGATACTATCACTGTCGGTTCGTGGCTTGAACCGACAGTGATATGTTGTAAGAAAACTTCATAAGTTTCTCATGTGATGTCCGATGAAGACGAACTTTATATCAAAGTTGTAGTACTCGACGAGATCTACAACTTTGTAGTTCAAACTTTTTTAATTTGAGATCGTTTGGATGTCCAAATATTTTTATTTGAAATCATTTATCTAGCGAAAATTACACTTGATTTGTAAAATTTAAAATTTGAATTTTTCAAACGACCTCGGATAGAGAAACGCCCAAAACAAAAGTTGTAGGTCTTGAAAAGTTATGCAACTTTGTAGCTGACAAATTTTTCATTTGAAATCATTTACTTCTTCAAAATGCTATTTGAAATTAAATTTTAAAATTGTTGAAGAACTCTGATTTCTCTTTTTAATATCTGGCTAAAATTTGTAACTAGTCTTTCTCTCTCATACTAACTTTAAATTTGATGATTTTTTTGCCTAAAAAATTCTAAAATCATGCTCTATCAATTTATTGTGTTTTTATAGCTATTATTTAATCCATCTTTTCATGTGATTGTGTGTTATCTATTTAAATTTTGAATTTAAAAAAATGGCAACTTCAAACGTCATTTTGGAACACTAAATAATTTCAGCTGAAAAAGTCATGAACATAGAAGTTGTAGAACTTACCAAGATCTATAACTTTTATTTTGGTCATTTCTTTATCCGATAAAGTGGTAGTAACATTGTTCACAAATATTGAACAATATTACTACCAGGATGAATAAATGATCAAATGATCAAAATAAAAGTTGTAGATCTCAGAAAGTTAAGAAACTCTATAGCTGACAACTTTTTAATTTGAAATCATCTTGTCAAGAAATACTACGTTTGAATTCTAAAATTTGAAATTCAAATTTTGTAAACGACCTCGGATGGAGAATTTACCAAAATGAAAGTTGTAGATCCCAAAAAGTTATGAAACTTTGTAGTTGACAACTTTTTGATTTCAATTCATCTTATCAAGGAAAACTGCGTTTGAATTTCTAAAAATTTGAAATTTGAATTTTCTAAACGACCTCGGATGGAAAAACAGAAAAAACGAAAGTTGTAGATCTCAAAAAGTTATGAAACTTTGTAGTTGACAACTTTTTGATTTGAAATCATCTTGTCATAGAAAACAACGTTTGAATTTCTTAAATTTGAAATTCAAATTTTGTAAACGACCTCGGATGGAGAAACTACCAAAACAAAAGTTGTAGATCTCGAAAAGTTATAAAACTTTGTAGTTGACAAGTTTTTCATTTGAATTCGTTTAGGGTCCCAAATACTAATTTCAAATTAGATGAACATAAAATGGGTAGAACCAAAATCTCATTTGGACACAAACAACTTGCTGGTAGGGGCTGAAGATACGAAGCAAGAGCTCAGGGGTTCGAGCGCGCGCGAAAAATCGCGTGACTTGTGATTCGTGACACGCGACCATATGTGGCTGTCCAGTGGGGCCTTTCCCAAAATTGATTTTTTTTTTCTATTTCTTCAGCCTGTTTTTTGGATTTCTTAAAAACCAAGAACTGACAGTAATATCAATTCCACGTCACTACCGGTATGTCACTGCCGGTTTAAAATCCGACAGTAATTTTTTTTTTGAACCGACAGTGAGGTCAAGATATGAGGTAGGGATACATGGACATGCCCTCGATATTTCCTCCTCTTCTCTCCAATGTCCTCATACAGGCGCAGCTCCGGCGCCCTCTTGCGCCGCCCTGCACGCTTTGTCGTCGAGGCCGCCGTGTGCTCGACGACCCTGGAGTTGTGGCCGAGGGTTGATCTTCTTGACATTTTCGAGTTGGTGTAGGCTCTGGTACCCTCTCCCGGCCGCGCACGGACGTCGGCGTCGTCCTCCTGGTACTAGCTCCAACGCCCTGATCTTGTGCCGCCCTCCACGCATGCAAGCTCGTCGAAGCCTCCATGTGCTCTCCATATGAGGACCCTGGATTCAACGGAACGGCCGGCTAGTTTGGCGACGGACGACTCTATCTGCGCCCCGTGCCGTGCTTGAGAAGACAAAAAGGAGAGGCGCCCATGTTTGCACGTGCACCGTGCACAGCTTGGACGTACTCCTAACGACCTTGGCAGTTGCATGTCCCTGTCTGCGAGGTACGTTGCACGGTTCGGATCCTACACCAACGTACGTACACGAGAAATTTCAGAATAAGGGACTACTAAACTTGGCACGCCTCACTGAATAAAGGGACTCAATTCGCACGTCTTCTAGTATTTGACACCGTGACCTGCGACCGTTTCAAGGGTCATTCTCTATTTTTCTCTATTTTTTCTTTTCTTCTTTTTCTCCTTTACCAGTACTGTGATTGGACTTCTTTGCCCGTGCCCCTGCCCCATCTCCGCTTTGGTATAAACCAAAAAAGAAGATTAAATGTGTTGCCGGAGTCTCTATTAATGTCATTTGCAGAGACTGTTTGAGGAATCGAAACTGTGACCTAGAGCTCAACCATAACACTTCTCTGACAATAAAACACACTCATTCGTGACTACATATGGGGTGCTATCTTTTTATATTAATGTTTTGTAATCTTATATTGAATATTTTAGCTACCAAATGAACTCAAACGAAAAAAGATTTAACTACAAACTTTTAAATATTGTCAAACACGGCAACTTTGATAGAGGATTATCTCCATCCAGAATTATTTAAAAAATTCAAGCACTGCAACTTTGCCTGCAGGTGTCGCTCCGGGCTCGAGGCTCGGCGACAGCCACCCGCTAGCAAACAATGGGAGCCCGAGCCCCGAGCCTGACCTCCATCCGAGCAATCACTTGGGGTGTGTTTGTTTTGAGGATAAGAGTGGATGGGATATGGCCATCCAAGGATTTCGGGATATGAATATCAACGTTGTCTGTTTAGTTGGATGGATAGGACGAATTATTTTTCTGTTGGGTTGAATGGATGAGATTGGATGGGACGAGAATACTTGACTAATTATATATATTATTTAAAAATAATAACAACTAATTATACACTAAAAAATATGCACCGACACTAATAGTGCCATTATAATCACTAACTAAAAATAAAATATATATTAATTAGCACTATACTACTCTAATTATCATACGAAACATATGATAATCAACATGTAGATAAGCTCATCCGCCAGATTTGTGAGAACCACGATATCCAGCATCACCCTGTCTCCGTGTATATCCCTGTACCATCCATGGTATCATGGAACCAATCACAGCGTCAACCGAAGTCCTGACCCCCGCGCAGAAGCCGGCTCGGGAACCTGTCAGGCGACATGAGCCGATGAGGCAGAGAGACATCAAGCAGAGCAGAATTATACAGCCCACCCAAAAGAAAATCGTGTAGGCCCATAGGACTGTGGGTCTTGGAACAATACATTCAGTCATTCACGATCCATTCTAGGCCCATCACAGTTCCGGCCCGTGGATCCTCGACGCGTCCCTGTCCACAAGATGCACGCTAGCAATGAGCCCAGCCCAGCCTCGTGGGCGACCGCGTGGACACGGCGGCCCGGCCCAGCGCCCGCACGAGATGGCGGAGCGATGCGAACCTGGCGAGTGGCGACGCCGCAGATGGAGGCGGTGGCGGCGCGCCGGGGGTGGAGTGGGCGGAAGACCTGGGGCCGCCGCCTGGCCTTTCCGTCGATTCCGAAGGTTAGCGCTCCCAAACAAGGTTCGCCGTAGCTTCAGTTCTTTTTTTCCTCCGACGCTAGGCTTCGCAGATAATTATTTCGTCCTGTGTTTATGCCTCTCTTCTGCAAATTATTGTGCAGCGTTTTGATGGAGAATGAGGGTATGTTGGTTGTAATTTAGCAGGGCGTTTACCTTGACGTGGCAGTAGATTTGAAATCGAATTGGACTTTAGTAGCTTTGGATGTACCGTGATCTATTTAGATTTGATCGAACAAATATCCAAAATCGATTGGATATTAACTCAAAAAAGTCGAGTGGCGACTGGATGTACGTGGATTTAATGAGCCCAACGTACTTCGTTGGGACTTTATGTTTGTTCAAAGCCCACCATATAATATTCTTTGGTATTTTATCATAGGCAACATATTAGGTGTAAATCAATCAACCTGTGAAAACTTAGAAACTACCAATCAGGACCACCAGATACTGATCCAATAGATGAGGCGAGAGGTGTGATTTTTTGCGCTTAAGCCCCCCACCCGTCGACCTTTTTTTGCGCTTAAGCCCCCTCACCCCATCCATTGAAAGTTTTCAAGTTTACACAAGTTGATTGGTTTACACCTGATATGCTACCTTTATCATAATCCTTCTCCAAGTCAATAAATTAAAAATCAGGTGTAGGTCCTTCTTCTTCTTCCTATATCGTTTCATAACTTGTCTTATTAAGAAAATGGCTTTCATGGTTGACCTTCCGGGCATGAAACCAAATTGGTTCATAGAGACCCGCGTTATTGCTCTCAAGCGATGCTCGATAACTCTCTCCCATAGCTTCATAGTATGGCTGATCAACTTAATTCCCCGATAATTAGTACAACTTTGAATATCCTATTTATTCTTGTAGATCGATATCAATATACTTCTCCACTCATCAGACATCTTGTTCGATCGAAAAAATATGGTTAAACAGCTTGGTTAGCCATATTATAGCTATGTCCCCGATGCATCTTCACACCTCGATTGGGATACCATCAGGTCCCATCACATTACCTCCTTTCATCCTTTTCAACACCATCCTAACCTCAGATTCTTGGTTCTCTGCACAAAGCGTCTATTGGTGTCATCAAAAGAGTCATCCAACTGAAAGATTGTGTCCGTATTCTCACCATTGAACAATTTGTCAAAATACTCTTGCCATCGATGTCGGATCCCATCCTCCTTCACCAAGAGATGCTCCATTTCTTCCTTAATACACTTAACTTGGTTGAAGTCCCTTGTCTTTCTCTTACGAACTCTAGCCATCCTATAAATATCCTTCTCTCCTTTATTTGTACTCAAATATTGGTAAAGATCCTCATACGTTCTACCCTTTGCCACACTTACAGCTCGCTTTGCAGTTTTCTTTGCCACCTTGTACTTCTCTATGTTGTCCAACCTCCTGTCATGGTACAAGCGCCTATAGCATTCTTTCTTCTCCTTAATAGCCTTTTGGACTTCCTCATTTCACCACCAACTATCTTTAGCCTCGCCTCCACTTCCTTTCGTTACTCCACACACCTCTGTGGCCACCATTCGAATGTTGGTTGCCATCTTCTCCCACATGTTGTTTATGTCCTCTTCTTCCATCCAAGAGCCCTCTTTGATAACCCTTTCCCTAAATACCTCTGACGTCTCCCCTTTCAGTTTTCACCACTTTGTTACTTGAATCTTAGCTTGTTTATCCCTACGGACACGCACCTGAAAATGAAAGTCTGCCACCAAAAGCTTATGTTGAGAAACAACACACTCCCCTAGTATCACCTTGCAACCCAAGCATGCTCGTTTGTCCTTTCTTCTTGCGAGGACAAAGTCAATCTGGCTAGAGTGTTGTCCGTTACTGAAGGTCACTAGATGAGATTCTCTCTTTCTAAAGAAAGTGTTGGCTATCATCAGGTCAAAAGCTACCACAAAGTCTAGAACTTCCTCTCCCTCCTGATTCCTACTACCATACTCAAAATCTCTATGAACTGCCTTGAAACCTGCGTATGTAGTACCTACATGTCCATTAAGATCTCCTCCTATAAAAAGCTTCTCACTACTAGGTACAGCTCTAATCATGCCATCTAAGTCTTCTCAGAACTGTCTCTTAGCACTCTCGTCGAGGCCTACTTTGGGGGGCATACGCATTAATTACGTTCAAGACTATATCACCAACGACAATGTTGACTAAGATAATTCTATCTCCTTGCCTTCTCACTCCCACCACACCATTCTTGATGCTCTTATCAATCAAAATTCCTACTCCATTTTTATTCGCGACTGTCCCTGTGTACCAAAGCTTAAAACATGTATTATCCACCTCCTTCGTCTTCTGACCCTTTCATTTAGTCTCTTGAACGCATAATATATTTACACGCCTCCTAGTCACAGTATCAACTAATTCTCTTAACTTACCTGTAAGCGACCTTACATTCCAACTACCTAAATGGATCCTAATTGGTTCGACTAGCTTTCTTACCCTTCGCACACGTCGACTCAGATGTGAAAACTCTTGCTCATTTTTCACTACACCCGGGCGCCGATGTAGCGCGCCACTAAGGAAGCGACGACTCGATCCTTGCTCACTTGACACCATGCCCAGATCGCGACACAACGCGTCACCAAGGGGGTGTCGACCCAGCCCTTGCCCATTTAACACCATACCCGGGTTCCGATATGGCGCGTCGCTAAGAGGGTTACGCCCCAACGGTTTTCTTTCGGGTTTCATTTTCATTAGAATGACTAGATTTAACGTTGTCTCACCATACCTATCACAACCCTCCTCTTTTATCAGGGCTTGGGACCTGCTATGTTGAGACAGCATAGGCGAAGTTCATATATCCCTGATGTAAAATGAATTAGTTTTGGATTTTAGAAAATAAAGCCTGTTTTTAGTATTTTGAGAAAAATACAAATAACACCTTTGAAACCAGTTAGATGGCAAAATTTGTCTTGTATTACTAGTTTGATGGTCAAAAAAATATATATCTGGAATCAGAATTACTTACGCGCTCTTCTGCGAGTTCCATCCATTCATTGTATTTGTGCAGTTGTTTGATTAGAGGGTTTTAGCATTCTCAGAAGAGAAGGCAACTCCGCGCTGATAGCTATGTTTTGCACAAGGATCTGCGAGCGAGTGTGAATGGCACGGGCAGGCGATGGGCATGAGGGGCTGGTGAAAGGGATGGGAGAATTGAAGCTGGCCGTATACAAACTGGGCAATGAAGGTCCTCGTGTGACTAACACTGATGACCGCCATACTGCTGTCTGAAAGTAATGAGCCAATGACAAATCAGAGCTGTCCACGACAGGTCATTGCTATGGCACGGGACAATCGGCGCATCAGACAGGAAGCCTATGGGATCCCAATCGGTGCTGGCGCACGATCCCAATCTAGAATTCAATTTCTCCATGTGCTCTACCCGGCTTGTGTGTGGATGGTCAAGTACTCAAGTGGAACACTGGAAGTAGTACTAGTTCACTCTATCAGCAGCATCACATACTTATGTGTGGTTGGTTGGGTCCCCATCGCTGAATGAATGCAATGGCCACCATCGACTGTGATATGGCACCTAACCAGTTGGTCCAAATAATGGAGCCAGGAAACACAGCAACACAAGCACCTTTGAAACGAGTGTGTATTGTGTGTTTCTCTCGGTGAAATTCCTAGGATCACTCCCAAAAACAACCAGTTTTCAGTCGAGTGCTGCTGCTCATCCTCTATCCCCTGGATTTGTGTATCAGTTGCAATCAGGAGACAGATCGATCGAGTTGAAGAGATGGAGGTGGACGATGGGCTCATTGGTGATATGATGATAGAACCTTTGGAACTCAGCTGGTGCAGCAGCTAATTTTCTTGAAGCAATTCGTACAAACAAATAGTACTCACTGGTTCGTCCACCCGCTTCATTCGTTTGCTCAAAATTTTTTTCTTTTTCCTTTTTTTCCTCAAGATTTTGTGCCTTGTTGGGAGGCTAAATTATCTAGTTCATCTGGTTGTTGCATGTAGGAGGAGATTGAAGAGGAAACATCAGTCGCACATCAGTCGGGAATAAGCACCCGTTCAGTCCTCTGCACTACCCCCACACCATCTGATTCTTGCTAATTCGGTCGTGTTCCTGGACAACATACTATGGCCGAGTTGGTGATCGGGCCGCTGGTTTCCATGGTGAAGGAGAAGGCATCCAGCTACCTGCTGGACCAGTACAAGGTGATGGATGGCATGGAGGAGCAGCGCGACATCCTGAAGCGCCAACTGCCAGCAATCATGTGCATCATCCAGGAGGCCGAGGAGAAAGGGACCTCCCGACCTGATGTAGCAGCTTGGCTCAAAGACCTCAAGTCCTCAAGACAGCGGCCTATGAGGCGACGACGTCTTTGATGAGTTCAAGTATGAGGCGCTTCGGCGAGAAGCCAAGAAGAAGGGCCAGCACAGCAAGCACGGAAAGGAGGTTGCAAGGCTCCTAGTCCCAGCTCGTAACCCCATTGTGTTCCGCTACAGAATGGGCAAGAAGCTACGCAGGATTGTGCAGACCATCGATGACCTGGTGACCGAGATGAATAAGTTTGATTTCAGACACCTGCAGCAAGCACAACCCTCAAGGCACTGGCGACAGACATATTCCATAATCATTGACTCCGACAGGGCTATTGTTAGCAGATCTAGAGATCAGGAGAAGAGGAAAATCGTGAGGATGCTGCTGGATCATACTAGTAGCGACATGGATCTCATGGTCCTTCCAATTGTTGGGCCAGACGGGATGGGCAAGACCACCTTTGTTCAGCTCATTTACCATGACCCTGCAATCAGGAAGCATTTTGAACTTCAGAGGTGGTGTTGTGTGTCGGATGATTTTGAAGTCGATACCATTGCAAGCAACATCTGCGAGAGCAGCGAGAGAATTCGTGAAAAAGCATTGCAGGAGCTCCAGAGTATGATAAGTGGAAAGAGGTACCTCATTGTTTTTGATGACGTATGGAATCGGGATGCTGACAAGTGGGGGAAACTTAAGACCTGCCTAAAGCAGGGTGGCAAGGGCAGTGCAGTATTGACAACTACTCGTGATTCAAAAGTGGCTGAAATCATGACCATGGGTGTAGATGAAGCCCATAACATTGAAAAGCTGAGTGATGAACATTTGAGGGAAATTGTCCAGATTAGAGCATTCAGTTTGCAAAATCCAAATAGTGATGAGCTGGATCGCATTTTCTGTGGGATTCTTGTCCGATGTTGTGGCTCTGTTTTGCCTGCCAAAGTCTTTGGCTCCATGTTGAGTAACAAGATCGACTACTATAAACGAGTGGAAAGATACATTGGCCAAAAGTAACATTTGTAACGAGACAAGTGAAATTTTACCAATACTCAAGCTCAGTTTTGACGACCTACCATCACATATGAAGCAGTGCTTTGCATTTTGTGCTATATTCCCCAAAGAATATGTGATCGATGTAGGCCTCTTGATTCAGCTGTGGATGGCACATGACTTTATACCCGCACAGGATGGCGACGAGCCTGAAACTGTGGGAACACAAATTTTCGAAGACCTAACTTGGAGGTCATTCTTTCAAGATGTCAAGCAAACAATTGGCTACAGAGGAAGGTTGTCACTTAAGGGAACCAAATGCAAGATACATGATCTCATGCATGACATTGCTCTATCTGTTTTGGGGAAAGAATGCACCACCATAGTTGGTAAGCCCACCGTGAACAAGCTGTTGCAAAATCCTACTCGCCACGTCTTCTTGTCACTATATGATGCAAGTACCGGTTTTTAGAAAGGACAGGTTATGACTTTGTTGGATCGTCTATTAAAGAAACAAACTGCAATGCTCCAGACATTAATCTTTACAGATTGTTGTGCCCCCCTTGATATATCACTGTACACTTCACTGCGAGCACTACACCTTCCTGCACGAGCCGGTTTCGGACAGAAAGACCTTACAGGACAGATACAACACCTAAGGTATCTTAATCTGTCAGGATATTGGTTGGAGAAACTTCCTGAAGAAATAAGCCTTATGCATAATCTACAGACGTTGAACCTTTCTTATTGTATGAACCTTCGTCAGCTTTCAAAGGATATGAAGTATATGGGAAGCCTACGACACCTATATACCATTGGATGTACATCATTGACGTGCATGCCTCCTGGACTCGGACAGATAACTTCTCTACAGACTCTAACAAATTTTGTTGCTGGTGCTAGCTCGGGATGCAGTACTATCGGAGAACTTGGAAATTTAAATCTTGGTGGTGAGTTAGAGTTGAGTGGTCTGGAAAATGTAACAGAAGAACTTGCAAAAATAGTCAAACTTCAACATAAAGAAAAGATCACAGACTTGTCTCTTAAATGGAATACTAAGGGTGAAGAAGATCCAGTGCAAATGGATTGCCATAAGAAGGTGCTATATGCGCTTGAACCTCATGATTGTCTGCAGATGCTAAGGATAGTCAACTACAGAGGCACTAGTTTGCCATCATGGGCAACCGATCTTAGGAAATTGCAGCACTTGACTGAACTCCATCTTCATGGTTGTTCGTTGTGCGAGGAATTTCCTCAATTTTACCAGTTGAAAGCTCTTGAAGTTCTTTACTTGGAAAAGTTGGACAAATTGCAAAGCCTATGCAGTGATATAGTCTCTGCGCCATTTCCAGCACTGAAGCAACTCCAGTTACATGATTTGGAGAGCATGGAGCGGTGGGTGGCAAAAGAAGGAAAAGAAAATGAATTAACCTTTCCTGTACTTGAGGAGGTTGATATTAAAAACTGTCCAAAGTTGAGTAGTCTACCTGAAGCACCAGAGCTCAAGGTTATAAGGCTGGATGAAGGCAAGGCACTGCTATCCTCAGGAATAGTTAAGTCAAGGCACATGTCTTCACTTTCCAAGCTAGAGCTGTATGTCCGTGACACAGAAGTATCATCTCAGATAGATCATAATTGGGATTCATCAGAGAAGCTAGAACTGTCTTTCGGTGACACAGAAGCAGCACCTCTGTCAGAACTGAGCATATCTGGCTGCAACCTTTTGTTCTTCTCAAGTCCATCACAGCCAACATTTGTGGCCTGGAAATCGTTTGAAAATCTTGTAGATCTGAGAATTGAACACTGCGATGTGCTGATCTACTGGCCAGAACGAGTATTCAAAAGCTTGGTAACCTTGAAGGTTCTGTTCATTGTGTACTGTAACAAGCTAATTGGGCCCAAACAGATGACAGGTGATGAACCTACACAAACAACAGAGCAAGTCCTGCCACATTTAAACCAGATATTTGTACGCAGATGTGAATGCTTGGTTCAGCTCTTCATTCTTCCCCCATCTCTCAGAATTATTGATATTGTGCATTGCCCTAGACTTGAATTCATATGGGAAAAGGAGAAACGTCTTAAAACCTGGACATCACTGGAATATTGCCAAGACACTGCACCTACCGATACTTCAGAGCAGTCACCATATCCAATGATTCCTTGTCCATGTCTAGTAACTTTGGAGATACTACGCTGTGATAACCTGGTAACGCTTCCAAATCTACCACCATCCCTCAAGAAATTGTCAGTCTGGAACTGTGGGGAGCTCTGTTCCATGTCAGGAGAGCTGGATGGACTCGAGGAACTACATATTTATGGCTGCAATAAGTTGCGGTCAGTCGATTCCTTGGGAGATGCGTCATCATTAGAAACACTGTTTCTTTCCAGGTGCCAATGCCTTGCATGCTTAGGATCTGGTGGTGGTCCTGGGAGTTACTCGGCTCTTCAGGGACTTGAAATCGAATACTGCCCAGCTATACTCCCTCCGTCCCACATGATTTAGGCCCCGTTTAGATGCCACCCAAAAGCTAAATTTTTTTGCATAGTATCCGTCACATCGAATCTTGCGGCACATGCATGGAGTATTAAATGTAGACGAAAAAAAAACTAATTGCACAGTTGGGTGAGAAATCGCGAAACGAACCTTTCGAACCTAATTAGTCCATAATTAGACACTAATTGCCAAATAAAAATGAAAGTGCTACAGTAGCTAAAATCCGAAAATTTTTGGATCTAAACGGGGCCTTCCACGTCTAGGACCGGGCACGCTAACCGAGGTCTATGCAAAATTACAAAAATGCCCCTGTAAATATCAGCCCCCTTCCTCCCGTGACCCGTCCCACCACATGGTCACACTACTCCCTCGCGCTCTCGCCCAGCTTTCTTTTTTCTCTGGCCGGCGGCGGCGCGTCGGCTCCGGCCCCCTGACCACCATGGGGCGTCGAGGCCGCCTGCCACCATCGACGTCGGGCCTCACCTCCGTCTTCCATGCCGACGAGGACGAGCTCTTTCCGCCCGCGCTCACCCGCGTTGCCGTGGCTCCCGCCGGCCGGAGCCGAGCCCCTGCATCGAGCGGCAGTCGCGTCTTGCCTGTGCCAGTCGCGTTGCCGTGGCAGCCGGGACGGGGCTCCATCGACCGGAGCTGAGCCCGTGTGGCGGCGTTGCGAGGTCCAGCCACCGCGCGACGGCTGCGCGGAACCCATGCACAGTGGCGGCCTGGCGAGGTCCAGCTGCTGCTCCTGCGCGATGGCGGCACGAAACTCCTGCGTGGTGACGGCGTGGCGTGGCCCAGCCTCTACGCGACAGCGTAGCAGAGCCCACCCGTGGCGGTGGCGTCTCCACGCGACACCGCCGCATCCTGTGCCTCCACACGTGGGCCGGGGTTGCGCTGCCAACCACGCGCGAAGGAGGAGGACTAGATGGGGACTGGGGAGGAGCTGCGGGAGAGGAGCTCTGTAGGAGGTGGTGATTCGGATTGGATTTGCGGTCGCAGGTGCGGCGAGCCGGCGACGACGACGCATAACCAAAGTGAGCATCGGTGCGGAACGTGCGAGGGAAACGAGTGGACGGGAGCTTCTGGAGCCTCCCACGTTTTTCTTTTCTTTTTTTTCACAAGTTGTTTTGATATTTTCTTGGGCCCACACACAACTAAACTTGTGGCTGGTAACGCCTCTGCACTGCGACACGTACAGAACAGTAGATGCGGTACTCTATGGATGCATGATAATTTGGGACAAAATTCAAATGGCAGATGTGTAAATATTATGGGACGGAGGGAGTAGATATGAAGCAGTTTAATAAAAATGTGCTCGACAGGCTTGTACACAAAGAAATATCACACGCTCGTTCAAGCAACCCAGATGAAGGTACCGTCCAGTTTCCTTAAATTTCTCTGCCTGCCCTATATGCTGCAAATCCACACCTTGTGAATTTTAATCCCCTGCGACCCTCCTTTTATTATGAAGGGGAGGAGGCGTGCAGTCTTGTTTTTTAGACTGTCCTTTTGTCTCTGATGTAACCCAATGCATATTGTTGGTTCATATACGGTTATTGGTTTTTATTCTTTGGAAGCAGTAGTTAATAACATGCATTTTCCATTTGCAGGGCCTAAACTATGGGAACCAAAATCCTGGAACTATGCTATCCCTTGGTGTAGAGATGGGATGATGCGGCGTCACCGGGGAGAGCAGTAGTTCTTGAGGCACTCATGGAGCCGTGCTGTCCCATTTTCTATTTGCATTTGCAGGGCTAAACTTTGACGAAGCCGCACTGTGTTTTGTCTACAACATATATGCTTCTTTGCATAAGTTTGGATCGTCAGACGTGCAGTGTTAGTTGAGTCCCGTCTGAAGGTTTGAGCGCATCTCCATACATGCAGACGCGCTGCTGCCCTGGTGTTTGTTACATTTTTCCTGTGCAGAGAGCATATGTATGATACATATATAGCACTGGACGTACTGCTGTGTATTGTATGAATAAATGAAAGGAAACAAGCAAGTGTCCCATTTTTCTAGACTAGAATGTAAACAACGTTGCTGTTTCGCTTCACATGACTGGCTGGTAGCCCTTGAGAGTGAGTTTCATGCGAGTCCTAACTATAATCATGGTTTGCACATGTTTCAGCTTGTTCTTCAACCCAGGCCCTGGCAACTGGTATCCTGTTTGCCCGGATCGGTCTGGTCTCCGTTGTCTGTGGTCTGTGGATGTGGAGGGCACCTTGGAATAGATTAGGCTGGGCTGGTTCCACGGTTTGAAACCGTCTTGATTGTTTGTTCAGTTCGTTGTACATCTGACATGCAGTTATCATCAGTGGTATATATAAGGATGAAATCATTATGTACCATGCTATTGCATCCCTTGTGCTCCTGTTTCCGAAATGAAACTCTGCAGTCTGCACCATCCATTTTTCAGAAGCAGAGTGGACATTCATCAACCAATCTGGCATTCAAGCCGAAATGAAACTCTGCAGTCTGCCTTGAAGTGCGGGCCTCGGAAATTCGTGATCCGGCGTTCGTCCCTTCAGAATTTTGGGCAGTGGGCTTTCACCGGATGCGCGCGTCAGCCCAGCTTCATGGGTGCCCGCGTCGACGGCCTCCGTGGCCCATCGCTCTCACCAGTCACAGGCCTGCCCTGATGACGGTGGAGCGGCCCAGCGGCACGACGCAGCTGCTGAACGGGAACACCAGGCCAGGCGCCGGTGTAGGGGGGAGCCAGGCAGCCAGCCACCGGTGGGGCAGTCCGCCGAGCGATGGGAGTGCGACGCCAGGGCACTGAGTTCTGAGCAGCAGTGCCCAATGGCGCCTCGTCGCCGGGCAGCCCTTTCCCTCGAGGTTCGCCTGCGGGTCCCACCGTAATCTCGTCCACAACGCACCGCCGGCTCCGGTGCCGTCGGCACTCGTTCAAGCCGGCTACCGTTCCCGAGCAAGGTTCGCTACGAAGTATGATTTACCGCTCCAATGCTTCGCCCTCTGAAACTTCTCAGGTATTTTGCTCTGCCCGTTTTGCTTGTCTTGTGCAGAGCTTGCGCACTTTGACTTGTGAGTTTTTCAAAATTTGCCTCCACCGACTCCGTTGATGTGGGGATGGGATAGTGATACTCAGTAATTAGAACGACCTTGTTGTCGCAGGTGATCCAAAGTATCACTAGTTCGTAAATTCAATGGCTCTATCCCCTATGCGATGGCAGGCTGTAATCCTTGTGCCAATAATTGTCTGGTCTTTGTGGCATTATGCAGCTCTCTTTTTCAACTAATAGCAGGTTCTGAGCCTGCATATGATCTTTTTCTAAGAAGAAAGGTTAGCTCGTAAATATATACTTAGCAGGTACTCCTACTCCAGCTGTATCAAGGATTATCACAATTTAGCTCAGCAAGTCAGGATTTTGTCTATCCCAGTAGTATATCTCCTGTTTCCAGACTGCAGTTAGTTCATTTGTTTCTTAATGCGATTGTGCTAAAAAAAACATTGGCTGCTTTGGTTACTAGACTCAGCTGTTTAATCTACATTTCATATTCAACTTATTTCCCACTGTTCATGTGATGCAACATTCTCTGTTCCTGTGAGACTAGCACAGAGATGGAAGCAAGGTTAAATATGATGTTCAGGCATCAGGCAATCAAACTTTAATGGTCAGTCTATATTCAAATGAAACCATTATGGACCACAATGTCATAGAGTACTCCTCTTTGGAGCTCAAAAGCAAAACAGAGGACATGTGGGGCATAGGTGAAGGGAGGAGGAAGAAAACAAGATGCTTTGCTTCTTTCCTAAAGCTGAATCCAGTTCTTCCCTTTAGTTATTTAGGGATGTATAGAATAAGATTGGAGCAAAGAATGATTATTTGAATAAAGCTGTCTGAAGGGTGCTTTGTCAGTTGTCACCACAAGCAACCCACCAAAACAAACACGTTGCTTCCTTTGTGAAATCTAGTATCATTCAACCTTCACCTAACTCTGCTGTGCTCCTCCTGTGGCTAATCCTCTCTTGCCCGAACTCATCTCCTGCGGTACCCAATTTGTGTACTAGTTGGTACCATCAGAAGAAAGGAGTTCACAAGTATTGGTACCCTGCTGGTGCAGCCGCTAATTAGTGAGCAGTTCGTACAAATATTGGTCCGTCCATCTGCTTCTCTCCTTTGCTCTTTTTTTTTTTTTTTGTTAATGAGATTGAGTACAAACAGGGCCTTTATCTGCTTTTTGCTTGCAGGCCGGAGGAGGAAACTACTTGGATTAATCGCTCAGCTAGTCCTCTTCACTTGCCAAGCAAGCAAATTTGTGTCTGCTTGTGTTCCTGAGGGTTGTGAGAGCAACAATGGCCGAGTTGGTGATTGGGCCGCTGGTCTCTATTCTGAAGGAGAAGGTATCCAGCTACCGGCTGGACCAGTACAATGTGATGGAAGGCATGGAGCGGCAGCGCAAGGTCCTGGAACAGAGGCGCTTCGGCGAGAAGCCAAGAAGAAGGGCCAGCACAGCAAGCATGGAACAGAGATTGCGAGGCTCCTGTTCCCAGCTCGCAACCCCATTGTGTTCCGCTACAGGATGGGCAAGAAGCTACACAGGATTGTGCAGACCATCGACAACCTGGTCACTGAGATGGATAAGTTTGATTTCAGACACCTGCAGCAAGCAAAGCCTTCAAGGCAGTGGCGACAGACAGATTCCATAATCATTGACTCTGACAGGGATATTGTCAGCAGATCTAGAGATCAGGAGAAGAAGAAAATCATGAGGATGCTGCTTGATCAAGCTAGCAGCATGGATCTCATGGTCCTTCCAATTGTTGGGGTTGGTGGACTAGGCAAGACCACCTTTGTGCTGCTCATTTACAATGACCCTGCAATCATGAAGCATTTTGAGCTCCAGAGGTGGTGTTGTGTGTCGGATGGTTTTGACATCAGTACCATTGCAAGCAACATCTGTGAGAGCAGCGTGACAGGTCGTGAAAAAGCATTGCGGGAGCTCCAGAGTATGATAAGTGGAAAGAGGTACCTCATTGTGTTAGATGATGTGTGGAATAGGGACTCTGATAAGTGGGGAAAACTAATGACCTGCCTTAAGCAGAGTGGCAAGGGCGGTGTGGTACTGACAACTACTCGTGATTCAAAAGTGACTGAAACTATGACCATGGGTGTAGCTGAAGCTCACAATATAGAAAAGCTGAGTGACGAACATTCGAGGGAAATTGTCCAGAGTAGAGCATTTTGCTTGCAAAATCAAAATAGTGATGAGCTGGATGGCATTTTTGGTAAGATTGTTGGCCGATGTGCTGGTTCTCCTTTGGCTGCCAAAACCTTTGGCTCTTTGTTGAGTAACATACTATGAATGAATGGAAAGATATACTGGCCAAAAGTAACATTTGTGATGAGAGAAGTGGAATTTTACCAATACTCAAGTTCAGTTTTGACGACCTACCATCACATATGAAGCAGTGCTTTGCATTTTGTGCTATATTCCCTAAAGATTATGAAATCGATGTGGAGGTCTTGATTCAACTGTGGATGGCTCATGACTTTATACCTGTGCAGGATGGCGAGCAGCCTGAAACCATAGGAGCACAAATTTTTGAGGAGCTAACATGGAGGTCATTCTTTCAAGATGTCAAGCAAACCCTTCCGATGAACGATAGAGGAAGGTTGTCTTTTTGTAAGAGTACCATATGCAAGATACATGATCTCATGCATGACATTGCTCTATCTGTTATGGGGAATGAATGTGCCACTATAGTTGGTAAGCCAAGTGTCAACAAGCTGTTGCCAAATCCTATTCGCCACGTCTTCTTATCAGTAGATGATGCAAGTCCCATTTTTTTGGAAGGACAAGTTACAACTCTATTGGATCAACTATTGAAGAAACAAACTGCAATGCTCCAGACTTTTACCATTACAGATTATTATGATTCCCTTGATATGTCAAAGTACACTTCACTGCGAGCACTACACCTTCCTGAAGCAAGCAGTCTAGGACAGAAACACCTAACAAGACAGATACATCACCTAAGGTATCTTAATCTATCGGGACATGGGGAGTTGGAGAAACTTCCTGAAGAAATATGCCTTATGCACAATCTACAAGCATTGAATATTTCTCATTGCCTAAACATGTGTCGGCTTTCGAAGAATATGAAGTATATGGCAAGCCTACGACACCTCTATACTAATGGATGCAAATCTTTGACCTGCATGCCTCCAGGATTTGGACAGATCACCTCTCTACTGACTCTTACATATTTTGTTGTTGGTGCTAGCTCGGACTGTAGTACTATTGGAGAACTTGGAAATTTAAACCTTGGTGGTGAGCTAGAGTTAAGTGGCCTGCAAAATGTAACCAAAAGGTCAGCAAAAACAGTCAGACTTGAGCATAAAGAAAAGATCACACACTTGTCGCTTAAGTGGGATAGTAAGGGTAAAGAAGAACTAGTGCAAATGGATTGCCATAAGAAGGTGCTCTATGCTCTTAAACCTCATGATGGTCTGCAGATGCTAAGGATAGTTAACTACAGCGGCACTAGTTTACCATCATGGATAACAGATCTTAAAAAACTGCAGTACTTGACTGAGCTCCATATGCATGGTTGTACGCTGTGTGAGGAATTTCCTAAATTTGACCATTCCAAAGCTCTTGAATTTCTTTATTTGGAAAAGTTGGACAAATTGCGAAGCCTGTGCAGCGATGTGGTGTCCAGGCCATTTCCTGCACTGAAGCAACTCCGCTTACATGATTTGGAGAGCTTGGAGAGATGGGTGGCAACAGAAGGAAAAGAAGATGAATTAACCTTTCCTGTACTTGAGGAGGTTGATATTGAAAACTGCCCAAAGTTGAGTAGTCTACCTAAGGCACCAGAGCACAAGGTTATAAGGCTGGATGAAGGCAAGGCGCTGCTATCCTCAGGAATAGTTAAGTCAAGGCACATGTGTTCACTTTCCAAGCTAGAGCTGTATGTCCGTGACACAGAAGTATCATCTCAGATAGATCATAATTGAGATTCATCAGAGAAGCTAGAACTGTCTTTCGGTGACACAGAAGCAGCACCTCTGTCAGAACCGAGCATATCTGGCTGCAACTTTTTTTTGTCTCAAGTCAATCACATTCACAGCTAACATTTGTGGTCTGGAAACGGTTTCAAAACCTTGTTGATCTGACAATTGAACACTGTGATTTGCTGATCTACTGGCCAGAACAAGAGTTCCAGAGCTTGGTATCCTTGAAGTACTTGTGGATTAGATACTGTAAGAAGCTATTAGGGACCAAACAGGTGACAGATGATGAACCTACACAAACAACAGAGCAAGTCCTACCACATTTAAACA
This sequence comes from Miscanthus floridulus, assembly GCF_019320115.1. Taxonomy (NCBI): domain Eukaryota; kingdom Viridiplantae; phylum Streptophyta; class Magnoliopsida; order Poales; family Poaceae; genus Miscanthus; species Miscanthus floridulus. The sequence continues at coordinate 127,161,104 of NC_089589.1, forward strand.
TGATATTTATACGCGGTTGTGAATGCTTGGTACAGCTTTTCACTCTTCCCCCATCACTCATGATTATTGATATTATGGAATGCCCTAGACTTGAATTCATATGGGAAAAAGACAAACATCTTGAAGCTTGTACATCTCTAGAATACTGGCAAGACACTGCACCTACCGGTACACCAGAGCAATCGTCGTATCCAATGAGACGTTGTCCATACCTAGTATCTCTAGAGATAAGAGACTGTGCTAACTTGGTAACACTTCCAAATCTACCACCGTCCCTGAAGAGTTTAGTTATCTGCCATTGTGGGGAGCTCTGTTACGTGTCAGGACAGCTGGGTGGACTCAAGGAACTACATATTTACGACTACAATAAGTTGCAGTCAGTCCATTCCTTGGAAGACGCTTCATCACTAGAAACACTGTTTCTTTCCAGTTGCCAATGCCTTGCATCCTTAGGATCCGGCGGTGGTCCTGGGAGTTACTGGGCTCTTCAGGGACTTCAAATCGAATACTGCCCAGCTATAGATATGATGCTGTTATGACCGGCGTCACATATACCAGGAGGAGGCCCATTAGTGGCTGAGCTTGTGCGCCGGCATTAGGGGGCTAATAGCCCATATTATCTATTATTTAGCCTATTTATTAGATATATCCCTTATTTTTTAGAGCTATATATATGGCTTGTAAGACATTTGGATAATTAAGCAGAAACAATATATTTGTTTCCGGCTTCCTTAGGGAGCCGGGAGATTTGCCCTAGCCGCCGCTTCCTCCCTGCTCCTCGCGTTCATCCTCCACTACGGCGCCCAGCCGCCAGCAGCGACGTCCCAAGCCTGCTCCACCTCCCTCTCACCCCTACAGACTCCGTGATCTACGCGGTAGGATCCGTAATCCTATCAGCCTGGTATCAGACTGCTCAGGAACGATGTCGCAATCTCAGCCGACCTCCTCCTTCCCACCACCACCATCTACCTCCACCGCGCCGCTCCAATCTGTGGGCTCCGAGGTCTCGGAAGGCTCGACGATTTCTGCTGCGCCGCTCACACTCGAGTCCTTGGCGGCTGCGATCCTCGACATCAACCGCAACATCGCGTCCATGCAGGCGGCTTGGGCGGGACTCGTCCAGCAGCCCTCCCCCCGCCGTTCTCGACGCCGCCGCCGTCCACGGGGGTTCCCCCTGTGAGCTCCCAACCGCTGCTTCCGCCCTCGAGTTTCCCTTACGGGATGCCGGTCTCGGGCCCTGGCGTGCCGCTCAATCTTCTTCGCTGGCCGGCCTCGCCGTCCCCGATTCCATCATGGGCGATGGGCTCGGCCACTCCTCCGGTCTACACCAACGCCACCACCGTCACGCAATCAGCAGCCGCGCCCGCGACGTCATCAGCAGTGCCGCAGGTCCTCTCCGGGGGGGGGGGGGACGCCTCCCTCCCCGGGGCCCCCACAGCAGCGGATCAGTCTGTTATCTTCGGCGCCCAGGCTGCTCCAAAGTTCTACAAACTCAAGTTCCCCACGTATGACGGCTCCGTCGACCCGCTCAATTGGTTGAACCAATGTGAGCAATTCTTCCGGGGACAGCAGAAGATGGCTTCACAGCGCACCTGGCTCGCGTCCTATCACATGAAGGGCGCTGCACCGACATGGTACTACGCCCTGGAACAAGACGAGGGCATGCCGCCCTAGGAGCGCTTCCGGGAACTCTGCTCCCTCCGCTTTGGGCCGGCTGTACAGGGCACTCGCTTGGCCGAGTTGGCGCGCCTGCCGTTCCTCTCCACCGTGCAAGACTACTCCGAGCGCTACAACGTTGTCCTATGCCATGCCCGTGACCTCTCCCCTCGCCAAAAGGCGGAGTTGTACGTGGGCGGGCTACCGGACCAGATCAAAGTGCATGTGGAGATGCGCACGCCGCGGGACCTCCAATCTGCCATGTACTTGGCTCGGGCGTTCGAGCGCTGCGTGGCCGTTCTAGCGCCCCTTGCCCCTCAGCGGGGCAACCGTCCTCCTCAACGCCAGGGGCTGCCGCCCCTCCCATGCGCACCGGGCGCGGCTCCGGTCCCGGGGGGCGCGCTGCCCCCTCCAGCAGCCGGGCCAGCAGCTGCCAACGCGCCGGCTGTGCGTCCGTTCCGCCACCTCACCCCGGCGGAGATGGCTGAGCGCCGCCGACAAGGGCTCTGTTTTAATTGTGACGGGCCTTATGTTCACGGCCACGTCTGCCAGCGCCTGTTCTACGTGGAGTGCGACGACTTCATCGATGACATCGCGGCTGATGACGCTGCTGCGGTTGCCATCCACTTGGAGGAACCGGCGGCCCCGGAGCTCACTGGGGCTAATGCTTTCGTCGTCTCTCTTCATGCTGTTGCAGGGATCAGGCCGGCGAACTCCATGCTCGTGCCGGTCACCATCAAGGGAGAGCGCTTCCTCGCCCTCCTCGACACCAGGTCCACGCACAACTTCCTCCAGGGTGCTGCCATGCGCCGCCTGGGGCTCTCTCCCTCCGGTGGCAAGGATCTTCGCGTCACGGTCGCTAATGGTGACCGCCTAGCCTGCGCGGGGATCGCTCGCGACGTCCCCATCCGCATCGCTGACAAGGACTTCATCATTACGTGCGTTGGTCTGGACCTCGGCAGGTTCGACTTCATCCTCGGTTTTGACTTCCTCCGGACGCTGGGACCCATCTTGTGGGACTACATCGCCCTCACCATGGCGTTCTAGCGCGACGGTCGGCGCATCACTTGGCAAGGCGTGGGCGGCTCGACCACGCCTACCGACCAGCAGCACTCGGCCACGGCCGCAGTCACCGCCGACCCGGCGCTGCCCCTGCTAGACAGCCTCCTTCAGCAGCACGGCGCCATCTTCGACGAGCCCTGCGGGCTCCCTCCGGCGCGCCCCTATGACCATCGCATTCACCTGCTGCCCGGTACTGCGCCGGTGGCGGTGCGCCCTTACCGCTACCCCCAGCTCTAGAAGGACGAGCTGGAATGTCAGTGTGCGGAGATGCTCGTGCAAGGCATCATTCGACCGAGCACCTCGCCGTTCTCCGCACCCGTTCTCTTGGTGCGGAAACCAGACAAGTCCTGGCGCTTCTGCATCGACTATCGTGCCCTCAACGCCAAGACCGCCAAGGGCAAGTTTCCGATTCCAGTGGTTGACGAGCTGCTTGATGAGCTCCATGGTGCGCGCTTCTTCACCAAGCTGGATTTGCGCTCTGGTTATCACCAGGTGCGCATGCACCCCGACGACGTCGCTAAAACGGTGTTCCGCACGCACCATGGCCACTACGAGTTTTTTGGTGATGCCGTTCGGTCTCTCCAACGCTCCAGCTACCTTTCAGGCGTTGATGAACGATGACCTCCGGCCGTACTTGCGCAGTTTGTGCTGGTATTTTTTTATGACATCCTGATCTACAGTTCCTCTTGGGCCGAACACCTGCAACATGTCAACATCGTCCTCCACGCCCTGCGAGCGCACAACCTCCACCTCAAGCGCTCCAAGTGCTCCTTCGGCGCTGCATCCGTGGCTTATTTAGGCCATGTTATCTCCAAGGACGGAGTGGCCATGGATGCGGACAAGGTCGCAGCGGTTCATGCGTGGCCGACCCCATGCTCCGCCCGCGGTCTCCGAGGCTTCCTAGGCCTCGCAGGCTACTACAGGAAGTTCATTAAGGATTTCGGCATCATCGCTGCCCCGCTGACGCGTCTCTTGCAGCGAGACGCGTTTGCTTGGGACGACGACGCGACCACGGCGTTTGAGGCGCTCAAGACCGCCCTCACTACGGGGCCAGTCCTGCAGATGCCTGACTTCGACAGGCTCTTCGTCGTGGATTGCGACGCGTCGGGTGCGGGGTTCGGTGCCGTCCTTCACCAGGGCGCTGGACCCCTCGCCTACTGCAGCCGGCCTTTCGCTGTCCGCCATCTCAAGCTTGCGGCTTATGAGCGCGAACTCATCGGGCTGGTGCAAGTCGTTCGTCATTGGCGACCGTATTTGTGGGGGCGTCACTTTTTGGTCCGTACCGATCATTACAGTCTTAAATTTTTACTTGACCAGCGCTTGTCCACAATTCCCCAGCATCAGTGGCTCAGCAAGCTTTTCAGCTTCGACTTCGCGGTGGAATATCGCCCGGGCCGCCTCAACACCGTGGCCGATGCGTTGTCCTGGCGTGACGCCGAGTCCGTGGACGCTGCAGCAGGCGCGGGCGCGGCCAGGGCCATCTCTGGGCCGTCCTTCGCCTTCCTAGATGCGGTCCGTAGTGCTACAGCCGCCGCCCCGGACGCGCAGCAGCTACTGCACCGCCTACACGCGGGCGACTTGGCGGCGCCGTGGCGCGCGGATGCCGGGTTGCTGCTGCATGGCCGGCGTATCTTCGTACCCAACGTCGGTGACCTGCGCCACCAAGTCCTGCAGCTGGCCCATGCAGCTGGACATGAGGGTGTACAGAAGACTCTCCACCGCCTCCGCGCCGACTTCTACATCCCAGGGGATCGCTCCCTAGTCCAGGACTGGGTGCGCACTAGCGCGACGTGCCAGCGCAACAAGACGGAGGCATTCCAGCCGGCCGGGCTGCTCCAGCCGCTAGAGGTGCCTGACCAAGTCTGGGCCGACATCTCCATGGATTTCATCGAAGGGCTGCCCAAGGTTGGCGGGAAATCCGTCATCCTCACCGTCGTCGACCGCTTCTCCAAGTACGCGCATTTTATTGCGCTTGGGCACCCCTACACGGCTACCTCCGTCGCTCACGCCTTCTTCAACAACGTCGTCCGGCTCCACGGATTCCCTTCGTCGATCGTCAGTGATCGGGACCCCGTGTTCACTGGCCATGTCTGGCGGGATCCCTTCCAGATGGCGGGCGTCAAGCTTCGCATGAGCACCGCTTTTCATCCTCAGACCGACGGCCAGTCGGAGGTGGTCAACAAGGTGATTGCCATGTATCTCCGTTGTGTTACAGGTGACCGGCCAAGGGCGTGGGTGGACTGGCTGTCGTGGGCGGAGTATTGCTACAATACCTCCTTCCACACGGCCCTTCGGATGACTCCCTTTGAGGTGGTGTACGGCCGCCCTCCTTCGCCTATTCTGCTGTACAGGCAGGGGACGGCGAGGACCGACGCCGTAGATAGCCTTCTCCGCGACCGCGATGAGATGCTGGCGGAGGTGTGCCAACGGCTCCTCCAGGCGCAGCAGCTGTCCAAGAAGTACTACGACGCCGGCCACCGCGATGTGGAGTTCTAGGTGGGCGACTGGGTGTGGCTGCGCCTCCTCCACCGCACCGCACAGTCCCTCGACCCGCGGGCTAAGCGCAAGTTGGGTCCTCGCTATGCTGGTCCGTTCCTGGTGCTGGAACGCATAGGCCGTGTCGCGTACCTCCTCCAGCTGCCTGAGAACGTCCGCATCCACGACGTCTTCCACATTGGTCTCCTGAAGCCGCACCGCGGCGACCCTCCAGCGACCCCGACCAGCCTTCCTCCGGCCATGGATGGCCGGCTGCTTCCTGCTCCGGCGCGGGCTCTCCGTGCGCTTCAGCGCCGTGGTGTGTGGCAGGTGCTGATCCAGTGGCACGGCCTCCCTGAAGACGACGCTACATGGGAAACCCTCGACGAGTTCCGCAACCACTTCCCCGACTTCCAGCTCGAGGACGAGCTGTTTGCGCAGGCGGGGAGAGATGTTATGACCGGCGTCACATATACTAGGAGGAGGCCCATTAGTGGCCGAGCTTGTGCGCCGGCATTAGGGGGCTAACAACCCATATTATCTATTATTTAGCCTATTTATTAGATATATACCTTATTTTTTAGAGCTATATATATGGCTTGTAAGACATTTGGATAATTAAGCAGAAATAATATATTTGTTTCCGGCTTCCTTAGGGAGCCGGGAGATTTGCCCTAGCCGCCGCTTCCTCCCTGCTCCTCGCGTTCATCCTCCACTACGGCGCCCAGCCGCCGGCAGCGAGGTCCCAAGCCTGCTCCACCTCCCTCTCACCCCTACAGACTCCGTGATCTACGCGGTAGGATCCGTAATCCTATCAGATGCAGTTTAACAAAAGTGTGCTCGACAGCATTGTACACAGAAATATCACATGCTCGTTCACGCAACCCACGTGAACGTATAGTGTTCAATTTTCTTTTCTTTGTTTCCTTCAATTTCTCTGCCTACTCTTTATATATGCTGCAAATCCACAGCATGTGAATACCCTCCTGCTATTATTATTGATGTCCGGAAGATATATAGGTGGGTGGAGATCTGCAGTCTGGTTTTTAGACTGTCCTTTTTGTCTCTGATGTAAACCCATGCATATTGTTGGTTCATACGGTTATTGAATTTTATTCTTGGATGCAGTAGTTAATAACATGCATTATCCAATTTGCAGGGCCTAAACTATGGGAACCAAAATCTTGGAAATATGCTATCCCTTGGAGTTGACATGGGGGTGATGCGGCGTCACTGAAGTAGTACTGAAATGAGATCCTGAAATCTTCGTTTTGGAGCGCAAGTTGTTCTGGAGGGGAAGCAGTTCCAACCTCCAAGACTTGACACATTCATGGAGCCGTGTTTGTTAAGTAACATGCTGCTCCCTGTGTGAACGCACGGCTGGAGATAGACGCCGAAAAGGGTTTCCTGCTACTGCACTGTAGACACTGCAGTGACAGGCGTCGAAAGGCTCCCCTGCCGCACTGTAGCCACGGCAGGGGCAGGCGTCAAAGTCAGTCCTGCTGTCACATCTAGTCATTGTAGGATTAGATGGGTAGAGTTGTATATATAGCTTCCAACTGTAACTCAGTAAAGAGAGCGAGTTCAGTTTTGCCATTTCCTCTGCAGAGCTCCGGCCAACGCTGGTGCTTGTGTTGTGTGTGTGATCTGTTCTCCCTCCCTTCTTCTACCTCAAGCCATAATTTGTGGTCGGCAGCTCCGGTGAGTGCTCGACACATCCCTAGGAGTGGTCGGCTCACCTGTTGTGAAGATCTAGGGGCTAACAAGGTGTATCGGACCGTATAAGCGTCGTCGCCGGACTAACCGCTGGCGATGACGGACGGTTTGGAGATCGGCGACAGCAGCGGCGCTGCTGTGGCTACCTAGCCACGACAGGAGGTCGTTGTGCGCACGGTGCGAGAGGTCAGCGGCACCAGTTGGCCGACGCTGACTCGCACCAATTATGGCGAGTGGTCGGTAACCATGAAGGTCAAGCTCAGAGCCCGACGGCTCTGGAATGCTGTTGACAAGGGCACCGACAACGAAGAAGACGACATGTTAGCGTTGGAAGCTATCCTCGCTGCTGTGCCACCGGAGTACAGGGAGCCGTTGGGGGTGAAGAGCTCTGCTAAGGAGGCGTGGGAGGCCATTGCGGCGATGCACGTCGGTTCCGACCGCGCAAAGAAGGTGACGGCCCAGCTGCTGAAGCAGGAATACGCCACCTCAAGTTCAAGGATGGTGAAACGGTGGAGGACTTCTCCCTCCGCCTGTAGACGTTCATCAGCAAGCTGAGGAGCCACGGCGTCAGCATCGACGAAGAAGTGGCGGTCTCCAAGTACCTCCACTTCGTACCGGCGAAGTACATCTAGATCCCTCTCTCCATAGAGACGATGCTGGACCTGTCCACCCTCACCATTGAGGATGTGACTAGTCGGTTGCGGGCGGTGGACGAGCACCTGGAGTAGGCGACAACAACGACGAACAACGGCAAGCTGCTACTGACAGAGGAGGAGTGGGCTGCCCAGAGGAAGAAGTCTAGGGAAGCCTCTTCTAGCCGCGGTGGCGATGGCAAGCGCCGTGGCAAGGCTTCTTCAGAGAAGAAGAAGAAGGTTGACCCCAACGCCTGCCGGTGCTATGGGAAGACAGGCCATTGAGCAAAGGAGTGCCCAAATTGCAAGCAGGAGAAGAAGGCTGAGGCTCATCTGGCATAGGCTGACGATGATGATGAGGCCACTCTCCTGATGACGACGTTCTATGCACTGCACGACATCGTGGCCAAGGAGAAGGGAGAGGTGATGGCGGTGAAAGGGCCTGGGAAGGCTCTAAAACTGTCAACCTCGACAAACCGAGTGCCCAAGTCCACCTCGGACGTGTGGGCAGCGAGTAGGAGCAACGGTGGTACCTGGACTCTGGCGCCAGAAAACCACATGACGGGCTCCAAGGAAGCCTTCTCCGAGCTCGACGGCGACGTGACCGGCACGGTGAAGTTCGGTGATGGCTCAAGGGTGGCGATCCGAGGGCGCGGCACCATCATCTTCAGGTGCTAGAACGGCGAGCACCGCAAGCTAACAGATGTATATTACATCCCACAGCTGCGTTCAAGCATCATCAGCATTGGCCAGCTATATGAGCGTGGATGTGAGGTACTGATCGAGAGCGGGGTCCTGAGGATTCGGGATCGGGAGCGACGTCTTCTCGCAAAGGTAAAACACTCACGTAATTGACTGTACCTGCTTGACTTGAAGGTGGAGCAGCCGGTGTGCCTAGTAGCACGGCACACCGAGGAGCCATGGCTATGGCATGCCCAATTAGGCCATCTCAGCTTCGACGCGCTAGGTCGGCTGGAGAAGATGGTCTAAGGGCTGCCCCACATCAAGCACGGAGGCGAGCTGTGTGACAGCTGCCTGGCCAGGAAACAGAGGAGGCTACCATTCCTAAAGGCGGCCAAGTATCGCGTGGTGGACACTCTTGAGCTCGTCCACGGCGATCTCTATGGGCCAATCACGCCAGCCACAAACGGTGGTCAGCGGTACTTCCTCCTGCTTGTGGATGATTATAGTAGCTATATGTGGCTGCAACTCCTGACGAGCAAGGACGAGGCGGCGGAGGCGATCAAGAAGTTCACGGCGCACGCGGAGGCGGAGAGCGGCAAGAAGCTACGCGTGCTGAGGACTGATCGTGGTGGCGAATTCACTTCGGTGGAGTTCACTGCGTACTACGCGGATCAAGGTGTGGTGCGACACCACACCGCGTCGTACTCGCCACAGCAGAATGGCATGGTGGAGAGGCGGAACCAGACGGTGGTTGTCATGGCTCGATGCATGATGAAGGCAAAAGGCATGCCGGCAAGGTTCTGGGGTGAGGCGATGACCACGGCGGTGTTCATCCACAACCACGCACCCACCAAGGCCCTAAAGGGTAAGACGCTGTTCGAAGCTTGGTATGGGCACAAGCCGAGCATATCCTTCCTCCGGACATTCGGCTGTATCGGCCACATCAGGAAGACGAAGCCGGTCCTCACCAAGCTGGAGGACAGGAGCACACCTATGGTGCTCCTGGGCTACGCGGAAGGTACCAAGGCGTACCGGCTCTACGACCCACGTGGAGACAAGGTGCTTGTCTCGCATGATGTCGTGTTCGATGAGAAGGTGGCCTGGGACTGGGACAGTCTGGGCATGGAGGAAGCTGGTGGCTTCACCAGCACCTTCATCGTCGAGCAGTTGGTCATCCACGGTGGTGGAGACACTGGAGAGGAGGTGCAGACCACTCCAGCAACAGAGCCGAGCACTCCTGGGGAGGTGCCGACCACTCCGGGAGGGGTGCCAAGCACTCCAGAACTGGAGCCAAGCGGTCCCGCAGTGGTATCGACCCCTCCAGGACGGGTGCCGAACGCTCCCGTAGCGGAGCCGAGAGGTCTTGCAGTGGTGCCGACCACTCCAAGACTGGTGCTGAGCACTCCTACAGTGTGCCGACCACTCCAAGAGTGGTGACGAGCGGTCTAGGAGTAGTGCCGAGCACTGCAGCTAGGGTGCCAAGCATTCCAGGTGTTGTGCCAAGCACTGCGGCGGAACGGGGAATTCCATCGACGCCGATCGAGTTTGCCTCACCTCCAAGTGACATCACTGAGTTCATGGATGCCTTCCACGACGGTGAGGAGCTGCGTTTCCGCAAGCTGGACGACATCATCGGCGGCACATGGCCCTCAGGCCTAGCGGGTCGGCTGCTCAATGACCCAGAGTTGCTTCTCGTCTGTGCAGAGGAACCACCCACGTTCGCGCTGGCCGAGCGCAATGCAAATTGGCGACGGGTGATGCTGGAGGAGATAAAGGCGATCGAGGAAAACGAGACTTGGGAGCTCATTGATCCACCTCCACGATGCCGTGCTATCGGCCTAAAGTGGGTGTACAAAGTCAAGCAGGATGAGCGCGGTGCCATTGTCAAGCACAAGGCACGCCTCGTCGCCCAAGGCTTTGTCTAGCGCGAGGGCATCGACTTTGAGGAAGTCTTTGCACCGGTAGCGCGCATGGAGTCTGTCCGACTGCTTCTGGCTTTGGCAGCAGCGAAGGACTGGCGCGTCCATCACCTAGACGTAAAATCGGCCTTCCTCAACGGCGAGCTGACAGAGACGGTCTTCGTCAGGCAACCTCTGGGTTTCGCCATCAAGGGAGCGGAGCACTGGGTGCTCTGACTACGCAAGGCGCTCTATGACCTGCAGCAGGCCCTGCGAGCGTGGAACGCCAAGCTTGACGCCACACTGGGCAAGCTTGGGTTCACGCGGTACGCAACTGAGCACGCGCTCTACACGCGGCGACGGGGAAGGAGGTGCTCGTCGTCGGTGTGTATGTGGATGACTTGATCATCACCGGCGCGCGTGCGGAGGACATCGACAGCTTCAAGCGCGAGATGATGGTTCGTTTTCGAATGAGCGATCTCGGCACGCTCTCCTACTACCTCGGCATCGAGGTGAAATAGGGGAAGGAGGCGCTCAAGCTCGGTCAGAGTGCGTACGCCTCGAAGCTGTTGGAGCGGAGCGGCATGGCTGAGTGCAAGCCGTGCGTAACTCCAATGGAGGAGCGGCTGAAGCTGATGAAGGCAGTACTATGGTGAAGGTAGATGCAACACTCTATCGGAGCATCGTCGGCGGTCTACGCTACCTAGTCCACACGAGGCCAGATATTGCGTTTGCCGTGGGCTACGTCAGCCACTTCATGGAGGATCCCGAGAGGATCATTGGGCTGCGGTGAAGCGGCTGTTGCGCTACGTCAAGGGGACGGTGGATCAGTGGATCGTCTTCCCCAAGACCGGCGGAAATAGGCTGTAGCTCACTGTATTTAGCGATGCAGACATGGCGGGGGACATCGACGGACGACGGAGCACCTCTGGTGTGCTCGTTTTCCTGGGGTCGGCTCCAATCTCATGGCTGTCGCTGAAACAGAAGGTGGTGGCGCTGTCCACGTGCGAGGCAGAGTACGTGGCGGCGGCCACAGCGGCGTGCCAAGCTGTATGGCTGCGCCGACTGCTGGGCGAGCAGACCGGTGTGGAAGCTCACCCACCAGCACTGATGGTGGACAACCAGCTCGCCATCGCCCTCGCGAAGAATCTGGTTCTCCACGACCGGAGCAAGCACATCGACGTCAAGTTCCACTTCCTCAGTGATTGTATCGATGGAGGGCAGATCGTCATCGAGTTTGTCGAAACTAGTCGGCAACTCGCAGACGTCATCACCAAGCCGCTTGGCCCTCTTCGGCTCATGGAGCTAAAGAAGATGATCGGCATAGAGGGGGTGCTAGGGTTAGCAGCAGGATTAGGGGAAGAATTGTTGAGTAACCTGCTGCTCCCCCTGTGTGAACGCACGGCAGGGGACAGGCGCCGAAAAGGGTTCACTGCTGCTGCACTGTAGCCGCTGCAGGGGCAGACGTCGAAAGGCTCCCCTACCGCATTGTAGCCACGGCAGGGGCAGGCACCAAAGTCAGCCCTGCTGTCACATCTAGTCATTATAGGATTAGATTGGTAGAGTTATATATATATATAGCTTCCCACTGCAACTCAGTAAAAAGAGCGAGTTCAGTTTTGCCATCTCCTCTACAGAGCTCCGGCCAATGCTGGTGCTTGTGTTTTGTGTGTGTGCTCTGTTCTCACTCCCTTCTTCTACCTCAAGCCATAGAGTGTGGTCGGCAGCTCCGGTGAGTGCTCGGCACCTCCCCAGGAGTGGTCGGCTCACCTTTATGGGCTAACAGTGTTGTCCCATTTTCTATTTGGAGGACCGAAACTATGATGATTCTCCGGACTCTGTTTTGTCAACAACATATATGCTTCTTTGCATAAGTTTGGATTGTCGAAAACGTTAGCTTCTGTGTTAATTGAGTCCCGTCTGATGGTTTGCTCGCGTCTCCATATATGCAGACGTGGTGCTACCCTCGTGTTGACTACATTTTTCTGTGCAGCGAGCATATATATGATATACATTTATAGCACTGGACGTGCTGCTGTGTATTGTATGAATAAATGAAAGGAAACAAGCGTCCCTTTTTCTAGACTAGAATTTAAACAGCGTTGCTATTTCGCTTCACATGGTTTCGACATGTTTCAGCTTGTTCTTCAACCAAAGCCCCTGGCATCCGGTTTGCCCGGATCGGTCCAGTATCCGTTGCCCGGAATGGTTTGAAACCGTCTTGCTTGTGTGTTCAGTTCCTTGTCTGAGATGCAGTTATTCGATCAGTGGTATATATAAGGATGAAATCATTGTGTTCCATGCTATTGCATCCCTTGTGCTCCTGTTTCAGAAATGAAACTCCTGCACCATCCATTTTTCAGAAGCAGGGCATTGATAACGGGAACAGAGAAATGAATAATACGTAGTAGATACGTATGGGTGTTGAGTTTGTGTTGATGAATAATAACCGGATGCCAGGGGCTTCGTTTCCTGTGGCGTGTTAGGCGGTGAGTGCGTGGTGTTGAGTTTGTGTTGATGTGTTGGGTGTTTGGTGTAAATGTTGCTGGGTTCTTATACCCTCCTTCTTCTTAATATAATGAGGCGTAGATCGCCTGTGTTTTTCGAGTTTTTTTAGATACGTATGGGTGGTAACTAAGAGTTAGGACTTTGGAGTGCCGAGAGTGATCGCGTTCTTTTTTTTTTTTTTGATCACGCAAAATGTTTGCGCGTCTTTGTATTAATGCCCTGTTCAGCTAGCTGATTTTTGGCTGCTGCTGATGTTGATTTGTTGTGAGAGAAAAATATTGTTCATGATTGAAAAGTAGTGCTAATTTTTGACTGATAAGCTCAAGCGAATAGGGCGTTAACAACGCCCTAGGTGACCGTGTTCCTAGTAGGCCCATCAGAGTGCGGGGCTTGGATATTCGTGATCCGGTGTTGGCCCTTTAGATTTTTGGGCCGTGGGCTTTCCCCAGATGCGCGCGTTGTGTTAGCCCAGCTTCATGGGTGCGCAAGTAGACGGCCTCCGTGGCCCAGCGCTCTCACCAGTCACCCCGGTGGCGGTCGGCGAGCGCGGAGCCGCCAGCCAACCCGTCGAGGCCGCGGCGGACGGCGACGCGCCGGAGGGAGAGGACGGCCGTACGGGGCCAGGAGCGCGGCGGCGGGGGAGAGGGACTGAGCAGCGCGCGTACCTGATGATGGTGTGCAAGGGCGGAAACAGAGAGGGTCGCCGCTGGGTCCCACTGAAATCTCGTCCGTCAACTCCGACGGTCTCTGGCCGCAGCGGCGTGCTTCCAATCAGGTCAGCCCTCACACAAACATGGTTCACGCGTGCACCACATGACCGCATCTATGTCCTGAGATTTACCACGTATTTTGTCCTCTGCTTTTTTTGCTTGTATTTACAAATTTTCTTCAGTTTATTTATCGGAAATTTCGTCATATTATATTATATTTATATATATGCGTGGGGTAGCAGTGCTCAGTAGTCACTAAACTGGAACTAGCTAGTTTGTGGTCACACTCGAAGTCTCCAATTTATCACCGTGGACGCGTGGACGGCAAGACGGTGGCGAGCCCGGTGGGGCATTCCAAACGGGTTATGGGTGTAGCGTGGCCGTAGGGGGACTGAGCTGCACCTAATCTTGTTCACAATGTTGGAGATAGACTTAGGTTTGGGACAATGATACTGCACCGTCCCGTGTCAGACGCGGCTAGCTGGGCTAGCCCACATCTTGCTCCTAGCCCGCCAAACAAAAACGAAATAAAATCGATGGAGCGACACATCGTTCCTCATTTCGCATCGCCCCTGCGGGCGCCTCCGCTGCATCGCCACCGTCCCGTTAGCTCGCTTCTTCTCCGCCGCTAGAGCCGCGCCCCTCTCCACCCACTCCATGGCAGCCGCTGCCTCCATTCCATGGCGGCTCGAGCAAGCCTCCTCTCCTCCCCTCCATGGATCCAGCCACCTCCTCCTCCACGTGCGCCTTCCCTCAAGTCTGGTGGCCTCCATGGCGTCCTCTCCCCCCACTGCATGGTGGTCGCGACCCTCCCCCACCGCAGCATCCTTCTCCCCCACTCCGCGGCTCCTTCCTCCACACCGGCGGCTCCTTCACCCACCCTGCCGTCCTCCTCCCCCACCCCGACGACGCCCCTCCCCCCCCCACACCGACGTCCTCCCCCACCGGGAGCCCCCAATGCCAGCAGATCCGGCTGCCATGGCGCTCACCGCGTCGGGCTCTCTCTCCCCTCTATGTTGCAATTGTATGTTTCAATTGTTTCAGAGGTATGTTTCAGTTGAATCATATGGATGTTGCAAAGTAGATTGGGGGATGTTGCATATGTTGCAATTGTTTTCAGAGGCATGTTGCAATAGTATGTTTCGAGTGTTTCAGATGTTTCAGAGGTATGTTTCAGTTGAATCATATGGATGTTGCAAAGTAGATCGGGGGATGTTGCATATGTTGCAATTATTTTTAGAGGCATGTTGCAATAGTATGTTTCGAGTGTTTCAGATGTTTCAGAGGTATGTTTCATCTGTGTTTTCCGGACGCATGTTGCAATTGTATTTATCTGGATGTTCCATATGTTTCACACATATGTTGCATGTGTTTTATTTGGATGTTGCCTATGGTTGCAACGGTTTTCAAGTGTATTTCAGGTGTGTGTTTTCAAGTATTTTAGAAGCATGTTTCAAGTGTTTCAACTACCCTCAGACGTATGTTGCAACCGTTGTTTTTTGATGTTTCAAAAGTAAATCGGGTGTTGCTTCTCTCCTCCCACCTTTTGCTGCATCGTCTCTCCTAGAGCCGGCATGGCATCCATATGAACGAGGGATGGGCGATGGGCGCAGGACGAGGGAGCTGCGTGCGTCGGGCGCAAGTGAGGGAGCTACGGACGGACGTTGCCTCCGGAGCGGGATGGCCCCTGGGTGGAGTGGGGCTGCACACGTCGCTATTGGGAGGGAGCAGGGGCGCTGGCGTGTGGTGATGTGGGCGCGGAGGGCGCGCTCTCCTATTGCGTGTTGCAGCGGACGCAATTCTATTCGATCAATCGATTTTACGTGAGGGGGCGCGGTGGTTTTGTGAATGGGAGCCGCGTCCGGACGCAGGTGTAGGGCTGAACGTCCAGGCGCTAGGCTTGCCGTTAGGTTTGGGGTAGTTTTTTGTATTTCATTAAGCCACACCACAACCCATGACACGATTGGATACATATAGGAGTAGCAACTTAAGAAAGGATTCAACATATTCTGATGTAGATGCTAAAGCAGGATAAGAAGAGGTGCTGACAAATGCACCATTTACTCATAAGATAAGCATCTATCCTAATAATTCACTATCCTTTTCATTGCTCAACCCACCCCAAAAAATGACCCCCACTGAGAAGCCCTCATCCATCCATCCATAAAACTGTACCCAGAAAAACTACACATTTTAAAACGAACTTTTCAGATTTACTTGTAAGCCTTCTCTCTCCTTAGTCACTCAAATCGAATGGTCAAGATTGTGTGTATCAGCCTCCTTATCCGCCCGCGCCCAACGAAAGCTAGCCGCGTGACACCGCTATTCACACACGCGACTCACGCGACCGATCCCTGGTACCGCTCGCGCTCATCTAGGCCCCGCCCCGCTCGCGGTCACCGGTGCTCCATCCCCCGTAGCTCTTACCCTCGCGGAGTGGCCGCTTCATCCATGATCGCTCTCCCGCCCACGGTCTCCCCCACGCGCGACGCTTCCTCTCCCCTACACTGCCAGGCCGCTAGGCGCCGGCCGCGGGGCTAGAGTTGCGCAGGGCGGCAGCGGTGGCATGGAGCGGTGAATCGGGTGCCGGCGGTGGATCTGCGAACATCGGAAGCACCCTGCTGTGCCCGCGGGATCTGATGACAATGGTAGCGGCAGAGGCTACGCCCTTGCGACAGCGCACTCAGGCCCGAGACTCTAGCGGCCCCGGCGGCGCCGAGGCTAGGCCTGTGCCAACAATCGCCTGCGCGTAGGCCGTTCCGTCGTCCTTTGTGAGGACGACCGGGGGGGGCGGGTGTCACTTGATCTTGCAGTGGACGAACCCTAAAGCTGAGCTACAGCGCACGCGTCGGGTCCTCCTGCCCGTTCCGGCCCGGCAATGAGACGGCAGCAGGAGCTATGCAGGAACTTCCAGCACGGCAGGTATGGGGTCTTCTCCTCCCCTCTCCGTTGTCGTGGCGAGCGATTTGATTCCATGGTTTCCTTTTTTGGCCAAAATCTCCTGATATTTCTGATATATCCTTTTTATCCGTAGGTGCCGATAAGAAAATATCTATCTTTTTCGTATAAATTTTGTTTAAATTTATTTAAATTTACTTAAATTCAAATTAAATTTTATTTGAATTTGGTCCAATATTTCCGATATATCATGTTTATCCTCTTTATCTGTGACCCCCGATAATTTTAATTTTCGAAAATGAAAACCTTGTTTGATTCCGGATGTTCACTTTTCTTCGAGTTCAGTCGCTATGCTCGCTCTATGGGTGCTCGTACCTCGAATTTGGTTACTTCTGTGGATTTCATTCACGTTCTGGATGGTGCGTTGCAATACGGTGCGCAGTGCAGGTCGTGCACGCGTCCTCTCAGCAGCAGCAGCAGGCGAAGCCCAACCAGTTTGGGTTCGGCTCCAGGAGCAGGCAGCAGGAGCAGTCTTCGTTCATTGTGCAGTTCCAGTAGCAGCAACAGCAGAAGCCCAATCCTTTCGGATTTGAAGTTCAAGGTGGTGCGCCTGCGTAGTCCATAAACGCCCCTGATCCGGAGGTTTGTTTTATCTGATGGATACACAATCTGTTTTTATGATTCTTTCTCACTTGGGGATCTCAGCTTGTGTAACGGCCATTCATTTGTGTGACTGATGGATTTGTTGAATCAGCCATTTCAAAAACTTTGTGAGTCACTGACTTTGTGAGCTTGCTATATGTGAGTCACCAACTTTGTGAGCTTTTTTGCCAGCTCCTGAGTCCAGTAGGCACCAGATTTTTAAGAATGAAACTCAACTCTGGAAGCTTACGTGTTATATGCTCACCTCAGGAGGTAAATAAGCAACTCATCGTGCTTCAACCAGTGGCCTCTGCCTCCCTCAATGCATTGGCGCTCATCTTTTTGTATTCTGTTTGCATTAGTGGTCCTTGTGACATCACGGGGGATATATTAGCTTTGAAAAGCTGGGAGCTAAAGCGTATGAGGAAAGCAGGCAAGGGCATCCTCTGCAGTCAATAGTAAGCTTTGGCACTTCCAACTTTCTTCCCATTATCAAGTTTTAATTTGATTGGAATTTTCCAGTTTGAAGTATGTGATCTTGCACATTGAAATATGTGCCACCGAGGTTACCAGTCAGTCAGGATACATCATATAAATTCTCGGTGTTTGCCAAACTATTTTTTGTTATATGTAAAAAATCGGAAGGTTGTGTATGTATCCACTGTATTTTGATACCATTGTTATCATGCAAGTAATCTTTATTTGGTATCAGATTGTCATGAGAATCATGTTTTTTATTCTAATATTATAAATATGTGATCGGTTTCAAAATCACCAAAGCATGTACACCATTTTGGTTGTCACAGTAGCATTAGCACGTGCAATATACTAGTCCTAAGATAGATAGGCACACGAATTATGCTTTCACCCCCCCCCCCCCCCCCCCCCCTAAGTCTTGTGTGGCATCTTCAGGGGAATTTCAGCCATCCCAATTCTGCCACGAAGCTCCTGAAACTTGACCCGCCCAAGAGACTTGGTCAGGAAATCAGCGAGCTGGTCCTAAGTGCTGATGTAGTTGGCCTTGACACTCCCCTTGTCCAAGCAGCTCCTGACGAAGTGGTACTTGACCCGGATGTGTTTGCTGCGCTCATGGAAGACGGGGTTCTTTGCCAAGGCCAAGGAAGACTTGCTGTCCACCCTAAGTGCCAAGGAGATCGCCCAGTAACTGAGCCAGAGGCAGAAGTGGCAGCGACATACTCTGCCTCGCAACTGGACAGTGCCACCACCTCTTGCTTGACCAACCGCCAGCTGATCAATAAGCACTTGCCAAGAAAGAACAGAGTACCACTCGTGCTCTTGCTTGTGTCGATGTCGCCAGCGTGGTCGCTGTCGCTGTAGCCGATGAAGTGCGCAATGCGGGGACACCTTGGGTAGTGCAAGACGTAGTCGTAGGTACCCACGACGTAGCGTCGGATCCTCTTACGGCCTACTGATGCTTCATTGTCGGTCGTCACATGAACTAACTGTCATAGCCGACGGCAAATGCCAAGTCCGACCGCGTGTGGACGAGGTAGCAAAGGCTGCCAACAATGCGCCGGAACTGTGTCGTGTCCACCTCCTCCGCCATGCTGTCACGGCTCAGCTTCAGCCTCTCCTCCATAGGAGTGTGGGCTAGGTTGCAGTTGGTGAGCCCGCCCAGCTCGACGATGCGCTTGGCATAGGTGGTCTGGCAAAGAGAGATGCCGAAGCTGTCCTGGTGGACCTCGATCCCTAGGTAGGACAGTAGTCCCAGGTCGCTCATTCAGAAGGTGGCCTTCATCTTAGCCTTGAACGCCTCCACCTCTTCTTTCTTGGTGCTGGTGATCGATCACCAAGTCGTTGACATAGATGCCTACCAGCAGGGCACAGCCTCCCTTGCCCCGCCGGTAGACAGCAGCCTTGTGAGCACTCTGTTGGAACCCCATCTGCTTGAGGGTGGAGTTCAGCTTAGCGTTCCAAGCTCGTGGTGCCTGCCGCAAGCCGTAGAGGTCCTTGTGCAGGCGGAGAAGCTTGTTCTACTGCCAGGGATGAAGAATCCCGACGGCTGGCGGGCATAGACCTCCTCCTTCAAGTCACCGTTGAGCAAGGCGGACTTGACGTCCATCCGGTGGACACGCGAGCCCTCCTGGGCTCCCAGCACGAGGAGGACATGGACGAACTCCATCCGCGCGACGGACGTGAAGGCGTCGTCAAAGTTGATTCCATCCTGCTGAACGAACTCGTGCACCACTAGACGTGCCTTGTGCTTGATCACTGCCCTGGCCTCATCCTTCTTGAGCTTGAACACCCACTTAAGGGTGATGGTGCAGTGGCTGGCAGGAAGATCAGCCAGCTCCCACGTTTGGTTCCGCTCCACGGCGTCCATCTCCTGCTGCGCACGGCACGCCAAGCCTCGTCTCCCTTTGCCTCAGCGAAGGAGCGGGGCTCGCCGTCGTCGTGCGCCAGGTGCAGCTCCACCTCGAAGTCGTGCAGCACTAATCCAGGGACGGCCTCCTTACCAAGGATGTTTTCCATGGTCCGGTAGCGCAGAGGCTCGTTGTCATTGGTAGGCGTCGACGTGGTCCTCATCGTTGGATAGCGGAGTGGCGAACTCCACCGTGCGCTGCTCGTTGCGGACCGAAGCTGCCGGTGCTGATCCTGAAGGTGTGGGCGCCGATGTAGAAGACAGGGCATGGCCGATGCAGGAGAGTAGGGCGTGGCCAGTGCAAGAGAGTGGGGTGTGGCCGGCGGTGTAAATGGTGGAGGACTCGCCGGAGTTGGTGGTGAGCCAGGTGCTGGGGTAGGCGAGCTTGGTGAAGAAGAGCTGCTAGCTCTCCCCGCTCCCTCGAAGTGGACGCAATCGATGATGAAGTCTCTGAGCGTCAGAAGTTGAGCCGTCGTCCACCATATTGTCCCACGTCCAGCCTCGCCCTTCGTCGAACACGACATCACGCGCGATGCGCACGCGCTATGTCGCAGGGTCGAGTAGGCTCTACTATTTTGAGGCATTGAGCCTAAGAGCTCGTGTAACTTTTGGCTGTGTATATAAATCCCAAGCAGATATAGAGGCTGGATTTTATATCCTTTATCTTAAAAAAAGATCTGAAACTCCCTGGGATGTCAGATTTGGGAAAACAGCAACCTTGATAAGATGTCATGTTCTGGGTTTGGATCGAAATGACCAAACTTTGGTAAAATCCAACTATTTTGGTGAGACTCGAAATAACATCATAACAACAAAAAAACTTCATTTAAATTCAAACTTTTAGTCAAGTCTAGAGTTCAAATAAACCTACAAGTTCTTCTTTCAGTATAGAAGTGCAGACTTATAAAGTTATAGCTCATTTGTTTACTCTTCAAGCGTTTTTATCAAAATTTGGCCAAAAATCAACTAAATATTAGCTAAATATGAACATTTTGATGCATCAAAACAAGTGAAGCCCGATCCAAGTTATGAAATTTTTTGAGATTCACCTATTTTGGTCTGGTCCAAAATTTTGTCATTTGAATCCTAGAACCCTACAAGACTTGACAACCATAGAGCTGGTGAGCGTCAATAGTGGTGGCATTGGCATTATTCAACGAAGGCAGAGGGCAGGCAAGGCTATGATGCGATATCCGATGTAGAAGCCACTGGTGGCAATCTTCAAGATGGCTGCACGAGCTCAAGAGTAAGGATGTCAACGGGGCGGATTCGGATCGGGTGGAGTCTTAGTGCGAACACCGACTCAGGTGGAAATCCATCCTCAAAACCAAACCCGCAGATCCCCGAAACCCGATGGATCCTCCAAAACTCGTACATGCTCACCTCCAGTCCGCGTTCTGTGCCGTGCGCCGTACCTGCTTACCTCTGACCTCGCTGGGTGTGCCAACAGTAGGCCCCTTTCTCCTTCTAGGCGTGCACGCGCTGCAGCAGTGGGTGGTCATGAGGGCGCGAGGCAGCGGGTGGTGGTGGTGGCATCAGCTGCCAGCTGCTGCTGCAGGGTGCACCGACCCCCTGCTAGGGCCAAGGTGTGGAGGCCAGAGGTGGCTGTTGGGTGCCGGGTGGGGATAGCGAAAGCCGGACGTAGGGTGTTGAGGTGGGGGACGTGGCCGTGTGAGTTCGAGAGAGAGAGAGAGGTCGAGACATCGAGCCACCTGTGTGGCTGCGAGTCCTATCCTGCATTTGCGTGTGCCGTCGGGTGGGGTGGGTGATCGAGTGAGAGAGAGGGATTGAGGGTGGATGAAAGAGTTATATACCTAGGATTCTTAATGGTCTTCTAGTAGGCTACATTGTTTCGGAGCCCCGATGGTGATCCGCTGGTACAACTAAAAATCCGCCCCAAATCGCTATGTTTCGGGTATCCGAACTTTAAAATCCGTGGGCAAAAAATTGCCCCTGAATCCAAAACCACTAGACCCGAAACCGCTGGATAGCCGCCCTAGAAGCACCCATTGTCATCCTTACTCAGGAGGGCCAACACTGGGGGAAAAGGCGCAACCGTTGTCCAATGAAGGCGAGATGCGGGAGCCAGTCAATGAAGGACGCGACTTTACTTTATCTACCAAGTTGGCAAAATTTGTGGGCACGTGGACCTAGAACTTCAACCAGGTATTGATGCTTCTTCGCCCTCCCGCCCCCTTGCAACTGCTTTTCTTCGGCCCAAGGCACTAGATACACCAATTCAAGCAAACCCACGAGGGGGAGCTGCCACAATGCTGTCCTCACAAGGTTGGCTTTAGTTTGCACCCAGCGTGCAAATGAGTGCCCTCCAATCCTTGTTGCAATCTATGAGAGCCCTTGGATCAAACCGCCATTGGACCAACACATGGGATTTATGGAAGGTGTGTTTTCATGGCTCCAATGGATTGATGACATGGATAGGGGTGAGCTAGGTTGAGTGACCTCTGGTGGGGTCAGTCAACCCCACCAGGTGGGCCCTGGTGTGCCTTCTCTATCCTACGTGGCTCTGGTTGTCTTCCTTTCACACATGTTTGCTCCTGCACTCATATATTCTCCAAGTACAGGTGGAACCACATTATTTGAAAATGAAATACTACTTTTATATTGATTATACCTTCACTCTTTTCATATGTTGTTCGTCAAATTGATCACTTAGTGTCGTGCCCCTAATTTAGGGTCCTCGGTGCATCATATATCAGTCCCTGGATCAGTAGCTGATACACACAATTCGAACAAGATTGATATAAAAAACCATACTTTTATTGCTAATGAGGAGAAACACATTACATGGTTTGGGTTTACATAGCTTGGGCCACTGACCTTATATCGTATATCAGAGTTCTAATACAACGGTCTTATGTCAACGTGGCTCCATTCCTACAGGCAGCTTGGAGTGCGGACATAACTCTTGACTTATTCCTTAAATGTACTCCTATCTCCTATTGTCGTAGTCCTAGCTTAGCTCTCTTGTACGGCTCCATCTTCGAGTATACTCCTGGTATCCTATCCTTGCGTAGCTCCCGAAGTTCCATCCTTGTATGTCTTCCTGTAGCTTAACTCCTAAAACATAGAATGGAGGGGGTTGAGTACATAAAGTACTCAGCAAGCCCTAAACTTTGGGTGGAGTGGTGGAAGGGAAGGCTATATGTGGAGGTGGTTATGGTGGTGGAGGTGGATTGGTAGAGGTAGAAATAGTAAGGTGAAGTAGTTATCATTATAGGTTGGACCTGGCAGAGTATTACCATTCTCACTAGTTCTCGAGGTCCATTATAATTACCAAATTAGTAAAATACATCTTACCAGATTATCACAGTTGTAGAAGTCTAATCATAGTATTCCATCCCAGCATCTGCCCGTTCCAAGGACATGGCTATTTGAATAGATTCAATAAACTCTGTAGAGGTGTACAAATTTCCCCACACGATAGACATAGTTCCTAACCATGCGCGATGGTAAGAACAGGCCTAACGAGACCCCGTACCTAAAAGTACGTGACCTTAGATGTCCATATAATTCTACCATGGCTTCTTAGGGGTTGGAAAACACACAAATCTCGGATGATACCTAATCATCCCAATGTGATGATACCTAATCATCACAATAAATAACAACATGGCTCGAACACGGCCACAACAATAATCATGGGCTCGAATGTGGCCAAAATCTCAAAAGCTTAACGTGGAAGATCACATAGCATCCACGCTAACCGGACCATGGAAGAAAACCTACCCTTCGTATCTGCTCCAGATATTCCGCTGCCAACACTGGCCTCCTAGTAGAAGTTATACTTCAATCTAATGGGGTGTGAGATCAAGTCTACCCATATAGACATGTGGCTGTACATAATATCTCACTAGGTGAGAGGGACTACGAACCATCCTTATGTGACCGAGGCGAGTATCTCCCATAGGAACCCTCTCTAGGCATTCCTGCCAGGGCAATTTACCTCCATAAATTACCCCTACTCGCCCCTTGTCGGGGTTTAGTCAAATTTTACCATTCAAGTTCCATAGTTATTATGTTCAAGTTCATAATGCTCGTATCATATCAAGGTAACCATTACCTTATCATTAATCACATTATCATAATCAAGCTCATAGTTATAGCTTCATTAATTCATAAGGTGTTTAAGGTAATATAGGTTGGGTTTATTATTTAGTGGAGATGGATAGTGGAAGGTTTATGGTGGAAGCTAGAAATATGTGGTGGTGGTGGAAGGGGAGTAGTTGAGGGATGGTATGTAGTGTAGAGGGAAGGATTAGGTGGGTGTTAGGACTTGCCTCCATTCGCTGAAGATTATATCATCGTTCGATTCCTGTGTCTCCTGTTCCTGTCTTCTGGACTCCATTGGGTTCATTCACGTCTTCTATCCTATGCGGTATAGCGTTGACAAGCAAGAAACACAAACAAGGAAAATAACAAGCAAGGCATGTAAAACAAGCATAAGCAATCAACAATCCTAGATGGGTTGGTCCTATTGGGTGATGGGTTGTTATCTAGATTATCACTATTACGTCAATCCGAAGTAAGATTTGGATAGTGGTATTCTGTCTAGAAGGTAGGGCTTCTACGGGTTAAGTTATGGCTAGGGTTAGTGGCATATACACATATGCATATGTATATACCCATGATTAAGTAGAATTAAGTAACTAGGTTGCTAGAGTTAGCCATACATAGACATATGCCTAGGTATCACGCATATCCTTGTATGTATAGATATCCTATTATTTTAGGTGATTGGGTGTGGATATATTCGAGTATGTGTCATGGTATACACATACACGAATATGCGGGCTAACTACTGCTACGGCGGAGGGCTACTATTATAGTTAATATTAAAATATAATTATAGCAAGGAAAGCAATCAAACTAGAATTTAAATGGGCACCAATAATTAGGGAAAAGGGTATGATTATGTAGGGTTTTATTTTAGAAGATTTATGGTGAAAGAATTACGGAATTAAAATGAATGAGTTATAAATTATCTAAGTTTATTGGTTAAACACAAATGGAAATGAACATGGAAATTATTTCTACAATTTTACCTAATGAGAATGAGTGGCTAACTATTTGGGTTGGTTCTAGGGTGACTCTAGTTTATTAAGAAAATTTCAGGGATTTTTTCTGTAATTAATAGGCTTACCTTTTAATATCCTATGTATGTTTCCCATGTGCACCTAGCATTTTACTCTTGGCTGACCGGGCACTGTGCTCGTGAGCCCGTCTGTGAACCGGTTGCTCCCTTGTCTCTAGTCTATGTGAACTAGACTCACAAAAGGATTAAGAGAGGGAGGCACTTCCATGTGGGTCCCTGAGGGGGCGGGGTGACGTGGCCTAGGGCGACCTCGGATCCCCTTTGGCTCAGCGAGAGGCCGAGTGTGGCGTCTACCTATCCTCTTCCCCGTTTGAGCGAAGCAGAGACAGAGCGAGAGGAGAGGGAGAGCAAGCAAGGAGGAGGAAGAGAGCACAATGACGATAGGCGTGAGAGAGCAGAGGGGCTCGGCTGGCGGTGGCTTGACTCCAGCGCAGGCAGCTCCGGGAGGGTAAAGGGAAGGGAGTAGGTGAGCGAGCAGAGTGGAGAGGAAGGGAGAGCATGGGGCAGAGCAAGGCAAGGGCGGCGTGGTGACCTATGGCACAAGGTGGCAGTAGGTTCCTCAACTGTGGCGAGGAGGGAGCACGGAGGTGAGCGGCGGCTCATCGGCCCCAAGTGGTGTGGCACGGGGGCGGAGCATGATGGGTAGAGGAGGCAAAGCAGAGAGCAGAGGAGAGGAGGAGGAAGAGCTCATGGGGAAGGAGGCAAGCTCGACCTTGATGGGGCAAGGTTCCAAGACAGGCCATGGCCAGCTATTTACAGCCACGTGTGAGCTGCAGTAGGGTGGTGCAGGCGGCGGAGATATTTTCTAGCCATGGAGATTTTTGTCGGCCGTAGGATGAAGCTATAGTGCCATGCGCCCATGAGCTGTTGACGAAGTGACAAGAGAGAAGGTCGGCGGCCATGGCGACCTCGGTATAGTGAGGTCATTGACCTCCTGGAGAAGAAGAAGGTGACATGTAGTGTCCATACGTTGGCGAGGGGATTTTTAACTTTTTCCCTAACGGATGGCACTCCTTTGTTTGTCACCTTTGTGCGCGCTCCTACATATTTGCCATCACAAACAGTAACCCTCCTACGTTTTTGCCATTTTTGCTGAGGTGGCACGCCAGATGGGAACGCCAGCGTGACAGGGAGCCTGGGAGCCCTAACTTGGCACGTGAAATGACCACGCTGCCCTTGCCTCCTTCTTCTGTCTCTAGCTAGCCCAGCCCTGAGTCAAACTGTGTCCACTCTCCCTTCTTCCCCACTGGAGCAGCCGCATCCATTCTTCCCCCTCTCACCCATTCTCTTCCTTGGTGATAGCGACAACTGATCCTCGTCCCCCGTGCACCCCATGGCTCGGAGGACGGAGCCCTCTTTGTCAAGGAGCATGGCATCGTGGGCCATCGAGGAGGAAGACACCGGGAAGGAGACTAGGCTCCCGCTGATCGTGTGTCCCACATGCAAGAGAGAGAGGGTAATCGAGCTGATAGTGAGGACAACAGAGAATGGCAACCAGGGGCACATGTTCTTCAAGTGTCCCAGAAATGTGCCCGGGGTAAGGGTTTTCCTTGATCCATTTTGAATTTTTCTTGGTTTTGGTTTTAGTTTTGGGTTTGGTTGAAGAACCCTAACTATTGGATATTTTGCAGATGGCTAGTAGATGTAGGTTCTATGAATTTCAGAAAGCGTACTTGAAGAAGCTGGTGGAGTTGAAGTTTGTTGTCATTGATCTTGAAGCTGGCCTGGGTGCAGAAGAAGTAGAAGAAGCTTGGGGATTTGGTGAAGAAGAAGCACAGTCAAAGTGTGCTAGGAAGAACAGCATGGAAGACAAGATGGATGCCCTGATTTCTTTGCTTAAGATGTTGATTTTAGTGTTATTTGTTGTATGCATTGTTGCCATAATGTATGTGTTCAAGTGAATGGTTGTTCTCAGTAGTAGGAAAATGTATGCTGAACATGTTAATGCAATGGAAATGCTATCTTATTATGTTGCCTATTGTATGTTGCATCAAATAGTTCTTTTGTCATGAAAATAGCCAAAAATTCAATGACAGCCAACAAGATGATGAAATTGACAGAAATTTGCATACCAAGCTAATCCATTATGAGGTTTAGCAGTTGCCATACACAACTGGTCCATACATAACATGTCCATACTGGCAATGATAGCCATAAATTATAGGTCCATACTGACACATGAGAGCTATACATAATAGGTCTATACTGGCAATGACAACCATACATAACTGGTCCATCCCATACATAACATGTCCATGATAGCCATACATAATTGGTCATAGGAGTTCTAGTCTCCAAAATACATACAAAAGAATAGCCATTCAAACAGTGGTTATGCCTTAGTTGCTAGCCTTTGTTGGTGTTGCCTTCTTCACCTTAGTAGCTAATTGTTTCTTCCTTAGGGTCATTTTTTGGTTGGTTGCACTGCTGTAGCTTCATCTGCTAGTACTATCTCCAGTAGCACTGGTTCATCCAAATCCAGCCTCCTACAAGTGAATAACTAGTTAGTTGCTTGTGCATCTCATAGCACATTAGTGGCTGGTTGATGTAAATGGAAGCAACATACCTTTTGCTGCCTGGTGCTTGATCCACCTACATTGCTGATCCTTGCATAGCTTGGCCTGCAGCTCCTTCATGTGCTCGCTTAGCTACTACCTCCCTTGCTGCTACTGCTCTGGTCCTTAGTGTCCTTGCAGGTTCCTTTGTTGCTACCTCTCCCTCCTTAGTTGTTTCTTTGTCAGCAGCTTTCTTCTTCTTCCTTGTAGTCTTTGTTGTTGCTGCCTTAGTGGTGGGAGCTGATGTTTCCTCTTCCTCCTTTGCTGGTTCATCCTCACTAGGTTTCTGCTTCTTCCTTCCAGACTTAGTGGTTGTCTTCTTGGTCCTCTTTCTATACATGATGTGTTAGTAACTTAGATAGATTAGTGTAACAATAACTGATGAAATTGCAAAAGAAACATACCTTTTTTTGGTGGCTGTTAGTGGACACCTCCAACTGGTGGCTCTGTGGCCAAGCTCACCACAAATCTTACATGTCACTTGCCTTGTTGCTTTCCCTATCCTCTCCAAACAGTTGAGAATCCTATTCTTCCTTTGTCTCTGAGGTCCTTTCTTTTTCTTGGCCACTTGTGGAAACACTTTGAAGCCCTTTTCAACTGTAGGCCATTGTTGCTTGTTAGTTATGCTAGGTATCACACCTGCATAAGCTGCCTATAACTTCTTCACTGAGTAGTACCCATTGACATACTTTTCCATGTATGGCTGCCTTTCAGTGGTGATCACAGCAAGGGCATGTGGGCAGTGCTTGCCACTGACCTGCTGTAAGGTCCTAATGGCTAGAGGGGGGTGAATAGCCTAATAAAAATTCTACAACAACACTTAACAAAAGGGTTAGACAATTATGAGGCGAAGCAAGTGTTGCGCTAGCCTACTCAAAATGCAAGCCACCTACCACAATTCTAGTTTAGGTAGAATCTAATCACTCAATAACTATGACACTACTCTATGTTAGTGTGCTCTCAAAGGCTAACTAAAGAGCCACACCAACCAAGCAAGCGAGCTCTCACAACTAACTACACTAAAGAACTTGACAACTAGTTTGCAGTAATATAAAGAGAGTGATCAAGAAAGTTATACCGCCATGTAGATGAAGGAACCAATCAATCACAAGAGTGAATAACAATGAAGACCAATCACCTCGGAATCAAGGATGAACACAATGATTTTTTACTAAGGTTCACTTGCTTGCCGACAAGCTACTCCTCATTGTGGGGATTCACTCACTTGGAGGTTCACGCGCTAATTGGCATCACACGCCAAACCCTCAATAGGGTGCTGCACAACCAACACAAGATGAGGATCACACAAGCCACGAGTAATCCACTAGAGTATCTTTTGGCGCTTCACCGGGGAAAGGTCAAGAACCCCTCACAATCACCATGATCGAAGCCGGAGACAATCACCACCCTCCACTCGACAATCCTTGCTACTCCAAGCCATCTAGGTGGTGGCAACCACCAAGAGTAACAAGCGAATCCCGCAGCGAAACACGAACACCAAGTGCCTCTAGATGCAAACACTCAAGCAATGCACTTGGATTCTCTCCCAATCTCACAAAGTTGATGAATCAATGATGGAGATGAGTGGGAGGGCTTTGGCTAAGCTCACAAGGTTGCTATGTTAATGAAAATGGCCAAGAGAGTGAGCTTGAGCCGTCCATGGGGCTTAAATAGAAGCCCCCACGAAATAGAGCTGTTGTACCCCTTCACTGGGTACTGATCAGGGTGATCGGACGCTCTGGTCCTACTGACCGGACGCTACTCCTCAGCGTCTAGTTGCCCGATGGTGGCCACGTGTCTCCTGCATTCAACGGTGATCGTTTGATCTCAACGGTCGAAATGTTGATCGAACGCTCCGACAGAGCTGACCGAACGCTGGACCCTCAGCGTCCGGTCGTTTACAGTAAGGGTCCAAAACATGTTTTTGCCGATCGGACGCGTCTGGTCATGCTTGATCAGACCCTGCCAGCGTCCGGTCAGATGATGCCTCCTCTGTGCGCCTTACGTCAGCGTACGTCAGCACTGACCGGACGCACCCTGCCAGCGTCCGGTCGCAGAGTGACCTAGCGTCCGGTCATTTGACCGACGCCAGCGTCTTCGCTGTTACACCTAACCGGACGAGCCGGTCCAACCATGGCCAGCGTCCAGTCACTCCTAGTGACCTCCGTCTTTTCTGTCTAGGGCACCGGTGGCACCATCGGACTGTCCGCACTCTACGGGTGGACACTCCGCCGGTGGAGTTTCTTACCCTTGCTCCCAAACTTCACCACCCTTAATCAAATGTGCTAACCACCAAGTGTATGACCTTGTGCACATGTGTTAGCATATTTTCACAAACATTTTCAAGGGTGTTAGCACTCCACTAGATCCTAAATGCATATGCAATGAGTTAGAGCATCTAGTGGCACTTTGATAACCGTATTCCGATATGAGTTTCACCCCTCTTAATAGTACAGTTATCAATCCTAAATGTGATCACACTCTCTAAGTGTCTTGATCACCAAAACAAAATAGCTCCTATGGTTTATACCTTTGCCTTGAGCTTTTTGTTTTTCTCTTTCTTCTTTCCAAGTCCAAGCACTTGATCATCATCATGGTATCATCATCATCATGCTATGATCTTCATTTGCTTCATCACATGGGGTGTGCTTCCTATCTCATGATCACTTGATAAACTAGGTTAGCACTTAGGGTTTCATCAATTCACCAAAACCAAACTAGAGCTTTCAATCTCCCCCTTTTTGGTAATTGATGACAACCCTTTCACAAAGATATGAATTGAAATTCAATTGAATCCATGTTGCTTGCCCAAGCATATTTACCATGTGTAAAAGGATATGGACAAGTTTCATGAACCCCAAATGGTAGCAATTGCTCCCCCTACATATGTGCTAAGAGTTTGAATTGTAGCTTGCACATATGCTTGGATAGGAAATATAGGAGTCAATGTCTACCAAATGATGCTAAGGTATAAAAGATGGACCTTTGAAGCGTGATACCAATCGGAGTGCACCATTATACCATCCTTAGCATCATGGTTAGCTTGATACCACTTGGAAACAACACTTTGAAAATGAAATCACTATATAACCTATGCATGCTAGTTTTTCATTTCATCATTCAAACCTACAACTAGCATACAACACACAAGCATGGATATCAAAATTTAAAACTTGTGCCATGCAAGCAAACATATGAAATGCACATTAAATGCACCATACAAGTTCATGAGCTTGCTCCCCCTACTTGTGTGCTCAAAATTTTAATTGATTCCTTTCCTTTGTCATATCTCTCCCCCTATGTTAAATTCTCCCCTTTGGTGTCTATTTACTATCTTTGTGCACTATTTCTCCCCCTTTGTCATCAATGACCACAAAGGTTTAAAAAGTGTAGATAATACCATTTGTAGGGTCGAGATTATCAATGTCAATCAATGGGGTGAAGATTATTTTCCCAAATTTGGTCCAATCTAGATCATTTGCCAAAGATATTTAACTCGGTTTGATCCAAGGACAAGCTTTTTCACACCTCCAAATAAGGGTTATCTTGTACCATGTTGAGTTAAACACTTAGAGCTCATTTTCTAGATTAAACACTAGGTTTATAAGCCCACAAACAAGTCATATGCTATCACTAGATCAAGTCAAGCATAGAAGCAATAGTGATACCATATAAACATCAAATTCATTTTATTTTCATGAATGAGCCTAATAAAATAGAGACATGACTAGATGCACTAAACATGTCCTTAGCAAGGATGTATGCCATGCCAAACAACTTTTACCTTGGATTGCTCGAAGGAGAGGCATGTCATATAAATGGGGGTGCATCAACACATATTGGAGAAATCCAATATGTTCAACTCATTCCTTAGCTTGCAAAACCTTTTCTCATCCAATGGCTTGGTGAATATATCGGCAAGTTGATCTTCGGTGCCTACACTCTCAATGCAAATGTCCCCTTTTTGTTGGTGATCTCTTATGAAATGGTGGCGGACATCTATGTGCTTTGTTCTTGCATGTTGAACCGGATTGTTGGTCAACTTGATTGCACTCTCATTGTCACATAGCAATGGCACTTTCTTGAACTTGATTCCAAAATCACTCAAGGTGGCCTTCATCCAAAGTATTTATGCACAACAACTACCGACGGATATGTATTCGGCTTCGGCGGTTGATAATGCAACACTATTTTGCTTCTTTGATGACCATGAAACAAGTGATCTTTCCAATAATTGACATGTGCCCGAGGTGCTCTTCCTTTCAACCTTGCACCCCGCATAATCCGAGTCGGTGTAACCAACTAGCTCAAACTTTGCTCCTTTGGGATACCACAAACCAACATTTGGTGTATGCCTCAAGTACCTCAATATCCTCTTTGTAGCCTTCAAATGACTTTCTCTTGGTGAGGCTTGAAATCTTGCACACATGCATACACTAAACATGACATCCGGCCTTGATGCGGTCACATAGAGTAGGCTTCCAATCATAGACCGATACAACTTTTGATCCACCATATTTTCACTTGCATCACTATCCAAGTTGCCATTTGTTCCCATTGGCGTACTAATAGCTTTGCTATCACTCATGTCAAACTTCTTGATCATGTCCTTGATATACTTGCCTTGACTCACAAAAGTACCATTTTTCAATTACTTGATTTGAAGATCAAGGAAGTAACTTAACCCTCCAATCATGGACATTTCAAACTCATTAGCCATCATCTTTCCAAACTCATCACAAAAGTCTTGATTGGTTGATCCAAATATGATGTCATCAACATAGATTTGCAATACAAATAGATCTTTTCCAATCTTCTTGATGAAAAGAGTGGTGTCAACCTTGCCCATCATGAACCCTTTAGAGAGCAGGAAGTCCCTCAATCTCTCATACCATGCTCTAGGTGCTTATTTCAATCCATACAATGCCTTCTTCAACTTGTACACATGGTCAGGCTTCTTATCATCTTCAAAACCGGAAGGTTGCTCAACATATACTTCTTCATTGATGTAACCTGTAACACCCTAGGTGTTAGGCTTGCATAATTGCACTTGCATTTCATGAACATGAGCATCATTCATCCATTCATGAGCTTATATTGCTTGAAACATGTTTTCAAAACATTGCAACATATTGTGTATTTCATGTGTGTCGTTTTTATGAAATGAATAGTGTGCAACACCCAAGTGCAACATGTGTAACTCACTTTAGTGAAACATAGCTAGTTGTACTATGCAACAAGATCATGAAACATGTGAAACATGACTATGAAACAAATGTAACATTTCATTGGTTTTTCATTGTTTCAGTACATACAGTGCTTGATTCTTGTGTGACCAATGTGTGGTGTGGCTAATAATTCTCTTAAACAACTTAGTGACACCTAGAATGTCATTTGGAACATTGTTCATATTGATCATGTTGCCTAATTATGATTTCAAATAGTGGTTTGACTTGTCTTGACTCCTAAACCCTTTTGTTTGACTGTTTAAAAAGTTTAGCTTAGAGTGTTTACATGTCTAAGTAACCTAAATCAAAGTTGTAGTAAATTTTATAAGGAACAAACTTTGTTTAGGAGCCAACTCGTGAAAATGTGTAGAACATGTTCAATTTGGGCCCACAAGCCAGAAATCAGTGTTGATTCTACACTTAGAATTTTTCTAAGTGTTTATTGCATTTCCAGTTTGATGGTGCCGACTTTGGTTTGATGTAACTCCTGATTCTTGGTGAATTAGACTATGATCCTTTAATAGAAGTTAAAGATGAATGGTAGGGCTACAAGTTTCATGTATACTATTTTCGCTGTTCATCAACGGTTTTGGAGTTTGGAGTTCATCAACTCGCGCTGTCAGGCGTCGTGGACTGGACTGAATCGGCGTCTATAGTCCCGACCGGCAACAGAGGTTGAACGCCGCATGGAGGACACCCGTCGCTGGCCACCTGACTGCGCAGGCCATGCGCTGCGGCCGTCCTGGCGCTGTTGGCCACTGCTTGAACTGCGCCCGTCTGCCCGACCGGCTCACAAGTGCATTTTCGTTTTCCTTCGCCTCCTCCGCTTGCCGCAGCAGCGCAGCGCCGCTCCGCCGTTGCCGAGCAAGCCGCGCCGTCGCCTAGCTCCTTCGCCACCGTGAAAACATGACCTCCAGCTAGCCCATAGCTCCGCCGTGTCCTCCTCTACCTCCTCCACCTCTTAGCTAAGCCTTTCGAGTCGAGGTGAGGGCACATTGTTCATTTCCGCTGCCGCTGCCATGTGCGCAACCTCGCCGGAACTCGAAGTCGCCGTGGTCATGCTAGCTAGGGTTCTTCTCACCCTCCGTTTCCTACCTCTCTAGCTCCGTAGTGACACCGTGAAGCTCGTACCGAGCTTGGGTGGGGCAATGGGATCTCGTCGTCGCCAGAGTGCCGCAGCGACCTCGCCGCCGTCCGCCATTGCCAATGCCGTCATAGCTAGAGCGTGGTAGCGGTTGGGGAAAGGGTATAGGTAGGTGCGTAGCGTTGCTAGGAACACGCTAGTGCCATTGGCCTCGCCGGAGATGTAGCCGCCGGCGAGCTACGCCATTTCTGCGCCGTCGCGTGCGCCATCCCCTATTTTCAATCGCTAACCGGCGGGGTCCACTGATCCGCGGGTCCCACGTGTCAGTGACAGTTTAAGTGAAAGGATAGTTCATTTGTGCAGTTTTGAATGCAATTTTGTAAAATTGATAGCTAGTGTTTGGTAGATCCAAATGGTGTGATTCAAATTTTAGTAGTATCATAGTGAAGTCTAGTATTTAAGAAAAATATGACAAGAGCAGTTGTAGTGGAAATTTTGGATGAATTAAATAGGAAATTGAAATGTGTTTTTAAATACATGCAAACTTGTTTAAATTATATCTGGAGTTCCTGTGCTCCAAAAATTATGAAATTTTGTGGGTGAGCTCTTCTTGATGAGTAGAAGCTCTGGTAAAAATTTGAGAGTCATTGCATGTATGGTTTTTGGTTTATAGATTTTCCTTTTATCATTGGACAATTTTTGTGTGAATTTTAGTAATTTATTTATGAATCCAATGACCATGAAATTTGTTTGAGAATGTCCTAGTACCTTAAGGATGCTAGGAAAAATATAAAATATGTTGCTTGATACTTTTCACTAGGGTTTCCTATTTATGCCATCTTTAGCCTTTATGCATTGTCATTTTTGTGTAGGATGTTATACTTGTTCAATTGATGTGAAATTTATGTAGTAGCCTATTTGAGGCATGTATAAGCTACTGTAATTTTTGTGGAATTTTCTATACAATTTGGGCATATGTTTTTTATTTAACCTAAGTCTCTAAATAAATTAGTAAAGGCATTAAATTAATTTATTTAGGAATGGACACTATACTTTCTGATGTTCTTGTGATATGTGTAATAAGTGAGTAGAGTTAGTTTTATGCAATTATGTGTTTACATCGTAAGTTAATAATTATTTTATTTGCATTATGTCCTTCTGGAGAGATCTGGGGACTTTATAAAGTTCCCCATGATAATTTGGTTTGCTGTGAATGTGATCAATACAAAAGTTGTAGATAATTTATGTATCTAGCTCCTGGCAAAAGTTGATGGCATTTGGCCCAGTAGTTTAGGAACTACATCTGTTTAAAGTTAGGTTCCAGTTTTGCCTATTCTCTGTCTTGGTAAGACAGACATCTTTTGATTAAAGAGTTCGACCTGGTAATGGTTGGAATCATGCTTTGAGATCTGAAAATGAAGTGTAGACAATTTCATAAGATTTCCAGAAAGTCTTAAATCATAGTATTTGGATCTGTAGAACTCCAGTTATGGATCAAACTTGTAGCTGCTATTTGCAGCCTGAAAACTGTTGAGCGCAGTGAATGACTTGCTTGCTTTATATGAGTTGATGTGGTTATTTAGATGCTAGGCTAATTAAGATAAATTGTTAGTTGCAGGTGCTAGACCTCTTACTGAAGATGAACAACTTTATCTTAGGTTATTAGAACTTGGTGAGTGTGCCGTTCTTGTTTTCTAAAAGAGATATGCACCTACTCGGTAAAATCGATGTTAATCTTGTATCATTATGTCTTTCATGCGTCCATTCATACATGGCTGTACATTTCATCATCACCTTCTGTCTCGTGTGCATGCATGATTCTTATACTATGCATATGCATGCAATAGGTGTTCCGGAGGGAGTCACGCTTCTAGAATTCGAGCCAGTACTTCCGGAGGAGCAGCAGCAAGCTCAGGAGCAGGAGGTGCAGGCCCCCGAAGAAGGAGTCAACGAAGAAGTTCTTGAGTGCCTCGATCACCAACCTTCATCTTTTCTGAAAGGAAAGCCCCGGAGCATTCTAAGTCCCCTTTGTTTTGAAAATGGTTACTTTGAGTACCTTTATTTATTGATGCATTAAGTGATAGGAATTGGATGCAAACACTTGTTGCATATATATCTATTCCTTGGCCAGTATACGTACCCTGAATCCTATTTAGGTCCAGGAGCGAATCAAAGCTTAGCCATGCTTAGACCGGTAAAAGTCAGGTGATTTCCTGTCACCTGTAAGTTAGGATGATGTTTGGTCACGGTTGGCTATATTTGCTATCGTGGAAGATAACCAACTGTTAAAAATGAATTGTGACCGGGCGGGATGTCGATAGAGAAGCAACAAGGCAAGGAGGTCTTGGGTGTGGATCTATCCCCATCTGTGTCGGTTAAGGACCGATTCGCTGTACGTCCTCATGTCATGTTGAACGCATGCCTATCACTTAGTTGGCCGGATAACTCGTTCCGACCGCGAAGCCGAGTAGCTCAATTCAGGTCGGAAGTCTGGGAAGTGAAAGTGCGCACCCTGGCGGTAGTAAGGATGTGCGGGGAGCTATTGGCGTAAGTCCGAGGTGAGATTGACCACCTGGCAGAGTGGACTCCCTGAGGGTGCGGTGCTGCTTAGAACCACGATTCCTGAGTTGTACCAAAGGTGACCTAAGGCTGCCTTCGTGCGGTGTGCCTGGGTTTGTGTTAGGAATACCCCTCCAGCTGGATAGGAATCGATTCGAATCGCCGTCTCTCCCGGATAGTGAGAACTTGACTGAGCAGCAGCAACGTAGATGCACTTAATTGAACTTGATGGTTAAATTGATGATGATGATACAACATTATACCGGATATGGTTACTAATGTTTGGAGTTGATCAATTGCTTGCTCTAGTATAGGTGCTAATCTAGTTGACAGGTTAATATTGATAACTTGCTGCTTACTCATAAATTAAATTAGGCTCTCATATCACTAAAGCTTTTATGCAAAATGGTTGTCAAGCAAGATCCACCGATAAAGCCTTGCATACTCCTTGGTGTCATTTATTTCTGGTTTACGATGGGTAAGTCTAGCTAAGTACATTCTCGTACTCAAGGTTTATTTCCCCCTTGTTGCAGATGACGTGCTTTATAACGGCTACTGCAAGTATTGTCTCCACCCTGCGGGGGATGAAGACTAGATCATGGGCATTATCATCTATGTTATCTTATCTTATTGCTTTTGCTGGATATGACTATGTTGCTGGCTGGTATTTGAACTAAGTGTGTGTGATGGTCTCAAACTACTTTGCTTCCGCTATTTGTGAACTCATTTTGTAATAACTATGTGTACTCTAATGTATGAGGTACTTGTGAACTACTTGTGAAATGGATGTAACATGTGGCTTGTTATGTTGAATTACTGTGATCTTGGTGGTATGCAAGTTGGTTTGAAATCCTTCGTGATTTCAGTTGACTACCGGGTTTATATGGGTTCAAGTATGACGATTCGATCACTCCGGTGATTGCTTTCGTACTTGTGCTCTTATAAATCTGTCAGTTCTGTTACAGCTGGTATCGGAGCTAGATTCAACATTAAACATGTCATATGTGTATTTAAAACAAAAGCTTTTGGTTGCAAAAATCAGTTTTGACAACTTATAGCTACATATATATAGGTGTTCAAATCTGAAATTTTATCTAAATATGCCAGTGGTCATATCCTCTATGCCCAAATAAGGACTTTCAGGTGGCTTATTTAAGTAATGACTTTGGGGAAGGGGGGGGAATTGCTTGCATTCTATTTCGTCGTCCATACGGCGTGCTATTGTATGGATGCCATCCGCTTGGGTGGTAATGTATGGATCAATTGCCTCTACGCCTAGGTAAAGTGAGTTTTGAGAGCATGATCGTCCAACTGTCGGTCTAGGGGAGAGTTAGTTGTGGTTACCGGAATGTTTACATGTTGCACACATGTACATATGAAGGTGCTTAATTATGGGTGTATCAATCGGGTAGCTTTGGATACCGAGTATATATATCCGGGGATGTATATATGAA
This sequence comes from Miscanthus floridulus, assembly GCF_019320115.1. Classification (NCBI taxonomy): domain Eukaryota; kingdom Viridiplantae; phylum Streptophyta; class Magnoliopsida; order Poales; family Poaceae; genus Miscanthus; species Miscanthus floridulus. The sequence continues at coordinate 127,198,361 of NC_089589.1, forward strand.
GAGTATCTTAGTTTACTGCTTTCATTGCATGCTTATTTCTTTTGTTGGGATGGGCTGCAATAAAATTTTCTACAGGTACACTAACAACGCAACGTGTAGCTCGACTAGATACGTATATGAGAGAACGTATGTATGCCACCGTCTATGTCGCTAGAATGTTAAATTTTTCTTAAGATTTGTGAGGACGTACGGAATGTGCATGCATCATGTTTACTCATACCATTACATTTTTGCATTACTCCCTCCCTTATCTTTAATTATTCCGTTATATATTTCTCATCCTTTAAGATAATCCTCCCACACCCAAATTGCAACATCACCATAGATGGCCGCACCAGCACTACCGCCCAGGAGTAGCACATTCCTTCATGTGTTTGGCACCCCAACCCTGTTGTGGAGGGTGCTACATTCAGTAGGATACACGGCGCCGCCTCGTTATACCTAGATGTAATCTCTGAAACTTGCATGTTGGCTCCATTTGGATGTGAGCTTTAAATAAAAGTCCAGCTTTGAAGTTGGCAAAAATTTGGCATGTGAGCGTATGCATCGCGTGAATGTGCGGAGTAAAGTTATGGCGATGTTATGAGGATGAATTATTGTGCCTCTGTTTATTGTATGAAATTAATCTCTCCAATAAGTTCAGTTTGGCATAATTCTACAATTCATCTGCATTGTATCTGACATCGTCCATCATTACTCATAAATGCACTTCTACAGATGTCGCGCATTCTATGTTCAGGCCATGCTAGGGGTAGTGGTGATGATGATCTTCCATCGCCACCATCACCCACACTGTCTGATCTGTTGGCCATGCTCGTGGAAGGTCAGCGTGCGTTGGGCGATGCTATGCGTACCATGACCCAGCATCAAGCACAGGGCCGCAACCAACGACAGGGACCAGAGCCCAACCAGTTTAGTGATTTCAAAGAATTCCAAGATACCAAGCCGCCCGTCTTCAAGGAAGCTGAAGAGCTGCTCCAAGCAGAAGAGTGGCTAAACACGCTTGAGCACAAGTTCCATTTGCTCAGGGTGACAGAGTAGATGAAGGCGGAGTATGCTTCGCATTAGCTACAAGGACCAGCAGGTATATGGTGGCGACATTATTGGTCCACCCTACCAGAAAATGCCCAGATCACTTGGAATCAATTCCAGGAGGCTTTTAAGAGTCATTATATTCCTCCTGGGTTGATGGCCATAAAGCACAATGAGTTTATGAAGTTGGTGCAGGGCACCAAGATACTCACTGAATATCTTCATGCCTTCAATCATCTGGCAAGGTATGCTCCAGAGTTTGTTGATTCAGAATCAAAGAAAATCGCCAGCTTTAAGAGAGGGCTTAGTCCCAAACTGATGAAGTCCATGGGGAACAACAAGAGTGTCACTTTCAATGAGTTCGTAAGCGATGCTCTTACTCAAGAGAATAACGATAATGTCTATGCTGCTTCCAAAAATTGCAAGAGGGCCTTTGAGGCAAGTGTCTCTCAGGCTAAAGCTCTAGTAGCGAAGACTCAGTTTTGCCCACCGACTACAGCCGTTAGGTACCGGCTGCCACAAAAGAAGAATCAGGCAAAGACTGGTTTCAAGAAGGCATTTACTGTACCTCTTCCAAAGGGCACCACAGGACCAGGAAATTCTTTTGTTCCGCCAGCTAATAGGCCCTGCTGGAATTGTGGCAGGACAGGCCATTGGTCCAAGAATTGCCCGTATCCTTAGAAGAACAATCAGAAGCAAGGGAATTCTGGTGCTCGTCAAGGACATGTTAACTACACCAATGTGATAGAGATACCCTCCAGAGAGGTGGTGACTGCGGGTAAGTTTCTTGTGAATCAACATCCTATAGTTGTACTATTTGATTCCGGTGCTTCGCATTCATTTATGAGTCCAGCTTTTGCATCAAAGTACAATCAGAAGGTAGTTACACTATCCACAGGTAGTTATTGCATTAGTGCAGCTAGAAGTAGTATTTCTACCAATCAAATAGTACCTGATGTGAATATCGAAATAGAGGGACGAGTGTATACGGCCGATCTGGTAGTTTTACCAGGACTTGGTATAGATATAATCTTGGGGATGAAGTGGATGAGCGGTCATGGAGTGCTCATTGATACTTCCACTAGGGTCATTATGTTGAGGGATCCTATTAGCCAGGAGGCTTTTCTAGTGCCACTTCCTAGAGAGTTGGAACTCCACAACACTGCTAATGCTATCCAGACCCCGAGAATTGAGGATGTCCTAGTAGTGTGTGAATTTCTAGATGTATTTCCTGATGATTTACCTAGTTTACCGTCGGATCGAGATATAGAATTCAAGATCGAGTTAGTGCCGGGCACTGCACCTATTTCTAGAAGGCCTTATAGGATGCCGCCCAATGAGTTAGCAGAGCTTAAAGTTCAGTTACAAGATCTATTAGAGAAAGGTCTTATCCGACCTAGTGCTTCTCCCTAGAGTTGTCCTGCTATATTTGTGAAGAAGAAGGACAAGTCATTGCGCATGTGTGTGGATTATCGTCCACTCAATGCTATCACAATCAAGAACAAGTACCCATTGCCCCGCGTTGATATTTTGTTTGATCAGTTGTCTAAGGCAAAGGTATTCTCTAAAATTGATTTGAGATCTGGTTATCATCAGATAAAGATTAGACCAGAGGATGTGCCTAAGACCGCTTTCTCCACCAGATATGGGTTGTATGAGTATCTTGTTATGTCTTTCGGCCTAACCAATGCTCCTGCATATTTCGTATATCTGATGAATTCAGTATTCATGGAGGAACTGGACAAATTTGTAGTTGTCTTCATTGATGACATCTTGATCTTTTCCGTAAATGCTGAAGAACATGCCGAGCATCTGAGAGTTGTTTTATCTAGGCTACGAGAGCATAAGCTTTATGCCAAGTTCAGTAAATGTGAGTTTTGGCTTAAGAAAGTACCTTTCTTGGGTCATGTGTTGTCTGATGAAGGGATTTCGGTTGATCCGTCTAAGGTGCAAGAAGTCATGGATTGGAAAGCACCAACTTCAGTGCATGAGGTTAGGAGTTTCCTTGGTTTGGCTGGATATTATCGTCGATTTATCCTAGATTTCTCTAAGGTAGCCAAGCCCATGACCAGGTTGCTTCAAAAAGATGTGAAGTTTGTTTGGACTCCAGAGTGTGAGACTGCTTTTTGCACTTTAAGGACCTTGTTGACATCAGCTCCTGTTTTGGCACAACCTGATATCGAGAAACCTTTTAATGTGTTTTGTGATGCATCAGGTACCAGTTTAGGATGTGTCCTTATGTAGGAAGGCTAGGTTATCGCCTATGCCTCACGTCAGCTAAGGAAGCATGAAGCCAATTATCCAACTCATGATCTTGAGTTAGCTGCTGTTGTCCATGTTTTGAAGATTTGGAGGCATTACCTGCTCGATAATATGTGCCATATTTATACCGATCATAAAAGTCTCAAGTATATCTTCACTCAACCAGAATTGAACATGAGACAGAGAAGATGGCTAGAGTTGATTAAAGATTATAATTTGGAAGTCCATTATCATCCGGGTAAAGCAAATGTTGTTGCTGATGCTTTGAGTAGGAAATCTCACTGCAATTCTCTCTTGGAAGCAGATTATCATTTGGCACATCTATTACATCCTGCTGTGTTACATAGTATTACTCTTAGTTGCTCTCTGGAAAGTAAAATCATCGAGCTTCAGAAAACTGATGTGGGTGTGTTCCACATCAAAAGAAAGATGAAGGAACAAGAGACAAAACACTTTCATATTGATCAGAAGGGTGTTCTATGGTTTAAGGATAGACTTGTAGTATCGAAGGACAAAGAGCTTAGAAACCAAATCTTAGAAGAAGCTCACTCATCCAAGTTATCTATCCACCCGGGAAGTAGCAAAATGTATCAAGATTTGAAATCTCTCTTTTGGTGGACCAAGATGAAGAAAGAAATCGTAGCCTATGTTGCAAGGTGTGACAATTGTTGTAGAGTCAAAGCAATTCATATGAAACCTGCTGGACTTCTCCAGCCATTGTCTATACCAGGATGGAAGTGGGAAGAGATTAGCATGGATTTCATTATTGGACTTCCTCCTACCCAAAAGAATTTTAATTCCATATGGGTAATAGTGGATCGTTTAACAAAGTCTGCTCATTTCATACCAGTTAGAGTTGACTATCGACCAAGTGACTATGCTGAATTATATTTTAACCAGATAGTACGTCTCCATGGTGTTCCTAGAACCATTGTATCCGACTGAGGACCTCAGTTCACCGCTCGTTTTTGGGAACAATTGCATAAGATGATAGGGACCAACTTAGTTAGAAGTTCTGCTTATCATCCACAAACCTCTGGACAGACGGAGCGGGTGAATCAAATATTGGAAGACATGTTAAGAGCTTGTGTCATATCATCCAAAGGTTCGTGGGATAAGTGGTTACCCTTGGCTGACTTTTCCTATAATAATAGTTATCAAGAAAGCATCAAGATGGCCCCCTTCAAAGCATTGTATGGCCATAAGTGTAGAACTCCTTTGAACTGGGTTGAATCTAGAGAAAGGAGATACTACGGCATTGATTTCGTTGAAGAGGCTGAACAACAAGTCCGTACTATCCAAAAACATATGAAAGCCGCTCAAGCTAGGCAGAAAAGCTATGCGGATAAAAGAAGAAAGCCCATTGAGTTTGAAGTGGGTGATCATGTTTATCTGAAGGTATCACCGATGAAAGGTGTGCAGCGATTCGGAGTAAAAAGGAAGCTTGCACCTAGGTATGTAGGTCCATATCCGATCATAGAGAAGAGTGGGAATGTAGCTTACAAGATAGAGTTACCTTATGAGATGAGAGCTATCTTCAGTGTTTTTCATGTCTCTCAATTGAAGAAATGTCTCCGTGTCCTCGAAGAAAGAGTTTCACTTAGAGATGTCAAGTTGAAATCAGATCTATCCTATGAAGAAAGACCAGTGCGGGTCATCGACACAAGAGAGAGAGTAACCCAAAATCGTGTGGTCAAGTTCTACAAGGTTATGTGGAGTAACCAGGGTAGTGAAAGCGATGCAACATGGGAACAGGAAGATTATTTGAAAGATGTATACCCTACCTTTTATTCAAAATGGTACGCTTTTCAAATCTTGGGGCGAGATTTTTATAAGGGGGAGGGCTGTAACACCCTAGGTGTTAGGCTTGCATAATTGCACTTGCATTTCATGAACATGAGCATCATTCATCCATTCATGAGCTTATATTGCTTGAAACATGTTTTCGAAACATTACAACATATTGTGTATTTCATGTCTGTCGTTTTTATGAAATGAATAGTGTGCAACACCCAAGTGCAACATGTGTAACTCACTTTAGTGAAACATAGCTAGTTGTACTATGCAACAAGATCATGAAACATGTGAAACATGACTATGAAACAAATGTAACATTTCATTAGTTTTTCATTGTTTCAGTACATACAGTGCTTGATTCTTGTGTGACCAATGTGTGGTGTGGCTAATAATTCTCTTAAACAACTTAGTGACACCTAGAATGTCATTTGGAACATTGTTCATATTGATCATGTTGCCTAATTATGATTTCAAATAGTGGTTTGACTTGTCTTGACTCCTGAACCCTTTTGTTTGACTATTTAAAAAGTGTAGCTTAGATTGTTTGCATGTCTGAGCAACCTAAAGCAAAGTTGTAGTAAATTTTATAAGGAACAAACTTTGTTTAGTAGCCAACTCGTGAAAATGTGTAGAACATGTTCAATTTGGGCCCACAAGCCAGAAATCAATGCTGATTCTACACTTAGAATTTTTCTAAGTGTTTACTGCATTTCTAGTTTGATGGTGCCGACTTTGGTTTGATGTAACTCCTAATTCTTGGTGAATTAGACTATGATCCTTTAATAGAAGTTAAAGATGAATGGTAGGGCTACAAGTTTCATGTATACTATTTTCGCTGTTCATCAACGGTTTTGGAGTTTGGAGTTCATCAACTCGCGCTGTCAGGCGTCGTGGACTGGACTGAATCGGCGTCTACAGTCCCGACCGGCAACAGAGGTTGAACGCCGCGTGGAGGACACCCGTCGCCGGCCGCCTGACCACGTAGGCCACACGCTGCGGCCGTCTTGGCGCTGCTGGCCACTGCTTGAACCGCGCCCGTCTGCCCGACCAGCTCACAAGTGCATTTTCGTTTTCCTTCGCCTCCTCCGCTCGCCGTAGCAGCGCAGCGCAGCTCTGCCGTTGCCGAGCAAGTCGCGCCGTCGCCTAGCTCCTTCACCGCCGTAAAAACGCGACCTCCAGCTAGCCCACAGCTCCGCCGTGTCCTCCTCTACCTCCTCCACCTCTTAGCTGAGCCTTTCAAGTCGAGGTGAGGGCACATTGTTCATTTCTGCTGCCGCTGCCATGTGCGCAACCTCACCGAAGCTCGAAGCCGCCGTGGTCGTGCTAGCTAGGGTTCTTCTCACCCTCCGTTTCCTACCTCTCTAGCTCCGTAGTGACACTGTGAAGCTCGTACCGAGCTTGGGTGGGGCAATGGGGGCTCGCCGTCGCCGGAGTGCCGCAGCGACCTCGCCGCCATCCGCCATTGCCGATGCCGTCATAGCTAGAGCGTGGTAGCGGTTGGGGAAAGGGTATAAGTAGGTGCGTAGCGTCGCTAGGAACACGCCAGTGCCATTGGCCTCGCCGGAGATGTAGCCACCGGCGAGCTACTCCATTTCCGCGCCATCGCGTGCGCCATCCCCTGTTTTCAGTCGCTGACCGGCGGGGTCCACTGATCCACGGGTCCCACACGTCAGTGACAGTTTAAGTGAAAGGATAGTTCATTTGTGCAGTTTTGAATGCAATTTTGTAAAATTGATAGCTGGTGTGTGGTAGATCCAAATGGTGTGATTCAAATTTTAGTAGTATCACAGTGAAGTCTAGTATTTAAGAAAAATATGACATGAGCACTTGTAGTGGAAATTTTGGATGAATTAAATAGGAAATTGAAATATGTTTTTAAATACATGCAAATTTGTTTAAATTATATCCATAGTTCCTATGCTCCAAAAATTATGAAATTTTGTGGGTGAGCTCTTCTTGATGAGTAGAAGCTCTGGTAAAAATTTGAGAGTCATTGCATGTATGGTTTTTGGTTCATAGATTTTCCTTTTATCATTGGACACTTCTTGTGTGAATTTGAGTAATTTATTTATGAATCCAATGACCATGAAATTTGTTTGAGCATGTCCTAGTACCTTAAGGATGCTAGGAAAAATATAAAATTTATTGCTTGACACTTTTCACTAGGGTTTCCTATTTATGCCATTTTTAGCCTTTATGCCTTGTCATTTTTGTGTAGGATGTTATACTTGTTCAATTGATGTGAAATTTATGTAGTAGTCTACTTGAGACATGTATAAGCTATTGTAATTTTTGTGGAATTTTCTGTACAATTTGGGCATATGTTTATTATTTAACCTAAGTCTCTAAATAAATTAGTAAAGGCATGAAAATAATTTATTTAGGAATGGACACTATGCTTTCTGGTGTTCTTGTGATATGTGTAATAAGTGAGCAGAGTTAGTTTTGTCCAATTATGTGTTTATATCGTAAGTTAATAATTATTTTGTTTGCATTATGTCCTTCTGGACAGATCTGGGGACTTTATAAAGTTCCCCATGATAATTTGGTTTGCTGTGAATGTGATCAATACAAACGTTGTAGATAATTTATGTATCTAGCTCCTGACAAAATTTGATGGCATTTGGCCTAGTAGTTTAGGAACTACAGCTGTTTAAAGTTAGGTTCCAGTTTTGCCTATTCTCTGTCTTGTTAAGACAGACATCTTTTGATTAAAGAGTTCGACCTAGTAATGGTTGGAATCATGCTTTGAGATCTGAAAATGAAGTGTAGACAATTTCATAAGCTTTCCAGAAAGTCTTAAATCATGGTATTTGGATCTGTAGAACTCCAGTTATGGATCAAACTTGTAGCTACTGTTTGCAGCCTGAAAACTGTTGAGCGCAGTGAATGACTTGCTTGCTTTATATGAGTTGATGTGGTAATTTAGATGCTAGGCTAATTAAGATAAATTGTTAGTTGCAGGTGCTAGACCTCTTACTGAAGATGAACAACTTTATCTTAGGTTATTAGAACTTGGTGAGTGTGCCGTTCTTGTTTTCTAAAAGAGATATGCACCTACTTGGTAAAATCGATGTTAATCTTGTATCATTATGTCTTTCATGCGTCCATTCATACATGGCTGTACATTTCATCATCACCTTCCATCTCATGTGCATGCATGATTCTTATACTATGCATATGCATGCAATAGGTGTTCCGGAGGGAGTCACGCTTCTGGAATTCGAGCCAGTACTTCCGGAGGAGCAGCAGCAAGCTCAGGAGCAGGAGGTGCAGGCCCCCGAAGAAGGAGTCAACGAAGAAGTTCTTGAGTGCCCCGATCACCAACCTTCATCTTTTCTGAAAGGCAAGCCCTGGAGCATTCTAAGTCTCCTATGTTTTGAAAATGGTTACTTTGAGTACCTTTATTTATTGATGCATTAAGTGATAGGAATTGGATGCAAACACTTGTTGCATATATATCTATTCCTTGGCCAGTATACGTACCCTAAGTCCTATTTAGGTCCAGGAGCGAATTAAAGCTTAGCCATGCTTAGATCGGTAAAAGTCAGGTGATTTCCTATCACCTGCAAGTTAGGATGATGTCCAGTCACGGTTGGCTATATTTGCTATCGTGGAAGATAACTATGTGTTAAAAATGAATTGTGACCGGGCGGGATGTCGATAGAGAAGCAACAAGGCAAGGAGGTCTTGGGTGTGGATCTATCCCCATCTATGTCGGTTAAGGACCGATTCGCTGTACGTCCTCATGTCATGTTGAACGCATGCCTATCACTTAGTTGGCCGGATAACTCATTCCGACCACGAAGCCAAGTAGCTCAATTCAGGCCGGAAGTCTGGGAAGTGAAAGTGCGCACCCTAGCGGTAGTAAGGATGTGCGGGGAGCTATTGGCGTAAGTCCGAGGTGAGATTGACCATCTGGCAAAGTGGACTCCCTGAGGGTGCAGCGCTGCTCAGAACTGCGATTCTTGAGTTGTACCAAAGGTGACCTAAGGCTGCCTTCGCGCGGTGTGCCTGGGTTTGTGTTAGGAATACCACTCCAGCTGGATAGGAATCGATTTGAATCGCCGTCTCTTCCGGATAGTGAGAACTTGATTGAGCAGCGGCAACGTAGATGCACTTAATTGAACTTGATGGTTAAATCGATGATGATGATACAACATTATACCGGATATGGTTACTAATGTTTGGAGTTAATCAATTGCTTGCTCTAGTATAGGTGCTAATCTAGTTGATAGGTTAATATTGATAACTTGCTGCTTACTCATAAATTAAATTAGGCTCTCATATCACTAAAGCTTTTATGCAAAATGGTTGTCAAGCAAGATCCACCGATAAAGCCTTGCATACTCCTTGGTGTCATTTATTTCTGGTTTACGATGGGTAAGTCTAGCTGAGTACATTCTCGTACTCAGGGTTTATTTCCCCCTTGTTGCAGATGACGTGCTCTATAATGGCTACTGCAAGTATTGTCTCCACCCTGTGGGGGGATGAAGACTAGATCATGGGCATGATCATCTATGTTATCTTATCTGATTGCTTTTGCTGGATATGACTATGGTGCTGGCTGGTATTTGAACTAAGTGTGTTTGATGGTCTCAAACTACTTTGCTTCCGCTATTTGTGAACTCGTTTTGTAATAACTATGTGTACTCTGATGTATGAGGTACTTGTGAACTACTTGTGAAATGGATGTAACATGTGGCTTGTTATGTTGAATTACTGTGATCTTGGTGGTATGCAAGTTGGTTTGAAATCCTTCGTGATTTCAGTTGACTACTGGGTTTATATGGGTTCAAGTATGACGGTTCGATCACTCCGGTGATTGCTTTCGTACTTGTGCTCTTATAAATTGGTCGGTTCTGTTACATAACCATTGAGAAATGCACTCTTAACATCCATTTGATAGAGCTTGATGTTGTGGGCACAAGCATAGGCTAGCAAGATTCTAATTGCTTCCAATCTAGCAACCGGGGCATATGTTTCTCCAAAGTCAAGACCTTCAACTTGTGTATAGCCTTGTGCTACCAATCTTGCTTTGTTCCTTACTACTATCCCATCTTGATCTTGCTTGTTTCTAAAGACCCATTTGGTTCCAATCAGATTGTGTCTCTTTGGTCTCTCTACTAATTCCCATACTTGATTTCTTGTGAAGTTATTCAATTCTTCATGCATAGCATTCACCCAATCAACATCCTTCAATGCATCATCTATCTTCTTTGGTTCAATGGATGACACAAATGAGAAATGCTCACAAAATGATGCCAATCTTGATCTAGTTTGTACACCTCTAGAAATATCACCAATGATAGTGTCCAATGGATGATCCCTTGCAACATTTGTTGGTTGGAGTATTGGAACTTGATTGCTTACACTTGCTTGATCATTAGGTTGAGATGATGTACTAGCCACTTGATCTTGTTCATTATCATGAGATCCACTTGCACTAGCTTGATTTGTATCATCTTGCACATTTGAGTTGGAGAACACTTGCACTTGATCATCTTCATCATCATTCACTTGCCTAGGCCTCAATTCATCAATATCCATGTTCTTTATGACATTTGAAAGTTGGATGCCTCTAACATCTTTCAAGTTCTCATTCTCTACTTGTGAACCCTTGGTTTCATCAAATTCAACATCATGAATTTCCTCAAGAGTACCACTATCCAAATTCCAAACTCTATATGCTTTGCTTGTAGTGGAATAACCAAGTAGGAATCCATCATCACATTTCTTGTCAAACTTGCCCAATCTAGTGCCTTTCTTTAAGATATAGCATTTACAACCAAAGACCCAAAAATATGCAATGTTGGGCTTTCTACCATTCAAGAGCTCATATGGTGTCTTCTCTTTCAATGGGTGACAATAAAGGCGGTTGCTACAATAGGAAGCCGTGTTGATAGCTTCGGCCCAAAAAGATTGACTCACATTGTACTCACTAAGCATAGACCTTGCCATATGAATGAGTATTCTATTCTTCCTCTCAACAAGTCCATTTGATTATGGGGTGTACTTGGCCAAGAATTGATGTCTAATTTCAAATTCATCACATAACTCATCAATTCTAGTGTTCTTGAACTCACTACCATTGTCACTTCTAACTCTCTTGATGGTTGTTTCAAACTCATTGTGAATGCCCTTGACAAATGATTTGAATGTTGCAAACACATCACTTTTATCCACTAGAAAGAATACCCATGTGTATCTAGTATAATCATCCACTATCACAAAGCCATATTTGTTACCACCGATGCTAGTGTATTGTGTTGGCCCAAATAAATCCATGTGCAATAACTCAAATGATTTACTAGTGCTCATCATGCTTTTCTTAAGATGGGTGTTTCCAATTTGTTTGCCAGCTTGACAAGAGCTACAAAGCTTATCCTTTTCAAATACAACATCTTTCAAGCCTCTAACCAAGTCATGCTTAACCATTCTATTCAATTGTTTCATTCCAACATGACCAAGCCTTCTATGCCATAACCAACCCATACTAGACTTAGTGAACAAGCATGTAGATAATCTAGCTTCACTAGTATTGAAATCAACCAAGTATAGATTCTCATATCTAAAGCCTTTGAAGATCAAATTAGAGCCATCTACACTTATGATCTCTACATCATCTACCCCAAATATGCATTTGAATCCAAGATCACACAATTGAGCCACGGATAGCAAATTGAAGTTCAAGCTCTCTACTAGCAACACATTGGATATGCTCATGTCATTGGATATTGCAATCTTACCAAGCCCTTTGACCTTGCCTTTGCCATTGTCACCAAATGTGATACTATCATAACCATCATTGCCATTGGTGTTGATTGAGTTGAACATTCTTGCATCACCGGTCATGTGTTGAGTACACCCACTATCAAGAACCCAATGTCTTCCTCCGGCTTTGTAATTAACCTACAAAAGAAGATCAATTCTTTTTAGGTACCCAAACTTGCTTGGGTCCTTGAAGGTTAGTCACTAAGCTCTTTGGTACCCAAATGGCTTCCTTCTTTGAGCCCATCCATGGTTTACCAATGAACTTAGCCTTCACACCATTTGTACCCTTAGTAAGCATATAGCATGAATCAAGCTTAAGGAAGGATACATTAGCATTTTTGCTCTTGTTTTTGTACTCTTGCTCTTTATGACCAACTTGCTTGCAACTAGTGCAAAACTGACTATTGTTCTTCATAAAACTAGTCTTGTGAGGAGCAAAGGCCGCCTTGCCTTTCTTGGGGGTATAGCCCAATCCCTATTTGTAGAGAGAAGCTCTTTGGCTACCCAAGCACATAAGCAAGCGGTCCTCACCACCATAGGCCTTAGCCAAAGTGTGAGTGAGCTTGTTAACCTCCTTCTTGAGATTCTCATTCTCAACCACTAGTGAGGCATCACAAGTGAGACCATCACCACTAGATGAGGTGGATATGGAGGTACTACAAGAAGGGTTAGTAGAAGGAACAATGATAGACATAGATAGTGATTCATCAATTATATCACAAGTTAAACCTACATTGTAAGTTTCAACATGCTTCCTTTTATTTTGCTCATCAAGTAAAGAGGAATGGGCCTTTTCAAGCTTTTTGTGAGCTTTGTCAAGCTTCTCATTGGCTTCCTCTAGCCTCTCATAAGATGCATTGAGTTCATCAAAGGCTTGCTTAAGGGCTTTTAGTTCCTTACGCAAGCTTTTGCATTCCCTTCTCTTGATGTCAAAGTGTTCTCTAGCATCTTCTTGCATGTCAATTAATTCATCCTTAGTAGGTTCATCATCATCACTATCACTATCATTTTCATTTTCATTCTCATCATCATCATCATGTTCTTCATCACTTTCATCATCATAAGTTTGTACCTTAGTGGCCTTAGCCATGAAGCATGATGAAGAGTCGAAGAGAGAAGGCTTCTCATTGATAGCAATGCTTGCTAGAACCTTCTTATTGGTGGTCTTGTTATCATCACTATCGTCATCATCATCACTTGAGGAAGCATCACTATCCCAAGTGACCACATATGAACCACCCTTCTTCTTCTTGAAGGTCATCTTGTCCTTCTCTTTCTTTTCCTTCTTGTCCTTTTTCTTGTTCTTCTTCTTGTCATCATCATTGTCGCTATTGTATGGACATTGAGCAACAAGATGATCTTTGCTTCCACACTTAAAGCACCTTCTTGACTCTTCTTTGTTCTTGGATGAAGACTTCTTTCTTCTAGCACGGTAGCCCTTCTTCACCATGAACTTGCCAAATCTCTTAACAAAGAGAGCCATCTTCTCATCATCATCATCATCATCATCATCCCATGAATCATCTTCTTCACTAGATGTTTCTTGCTTAGCTTTGCCCTTGGATGATGTGGCCTTGAATGCCACGCTCTTATTTTTGTCATCCTTCTTCTCATCTTTCTTCTCCCTCTTTTCTTCCTTCTCATCATCATCTCTATAAGCATCATCGGTCATGATGTCTCCCAAGATTTGGTTTGGTGTCATTGTGTTCAAACCGGTCTTCACTAGCAAGGTGACCAACATGCCAAATCTTGCGGGCAAACATCTCAAGAACTTATTGGAGAAGTCCTTATCCTCTATCTTCTCACCAAGTGCTTTGAGATCATTGACAATCACTTCCATCCGATGGAATATGTCCAGCACACTCTCATCTTCCTTCATCTTGAAGCTTGCAAACTTCTCTTTGAGAATATATGCCTTTGCACCCTTCACAGCTTGAGTGCCCTCAAATGATTCTTCCAATTTCTTCTAAGCTTCATGAGCCATCTCAATATTCTTGATTTGCTCAAATGTTCTCACATCAATAGCATCATGAATGGCACTTAGAGCAATGTCATTGTTTTGGAGAAGCACTTCTTCGGCCACGGTGGGATTTTCTGGATCCTCAATCTCAATTTTGGTTTCTACCACCTTCCACACCTTTCTATTGATTGACTTGATATGTGTGGTCATCTTTGACTTCCAATAAGAATAATTTGAGCCATCAAATTGGGGTGGCCTCTTGGGGTTGTTGATTTGAGCCATTTTAACACCGAAGGTTGTTAAGCCTCAAATAACGGTGACCTCGGCTCTGATACCACTTGTAAGGTCCTAATGGCTAGAGGGGGGTGAATAGCCTAATAAAAATTCTACAACAACACTTAACAAAAGGGTTAGATAATTATGAGGCAAAGCAAGTGTTGCGCTAGCCTACTCAAAATGCAAGCCGCCTACCACAATTCTAGTTTAGATAGAATCTAATCACTCAATAACTATGACACTACTCTATGTTAGTGTGCTCTCAAAGGCTAACTAAAGAGCCACACCAACCAAGCAAGCGAGCTCTCACAACTAACTACACTAAAGAACTTGACAACTAGTTTGTGGTAATATAAAGAGAGTGATCAAGAAAGTTATACCGCCGTGTGGATGAAGGAACCAATCAATCACAAGAGTGAATAACAAGGAAGACCAATCACCTCGGAATCAAGGATGAACACAATGATTTTTACTGAGGTTCACTTGCTTGCCGGCAAGCTACTCCTCGTTGTGGCGATTCACTCACTTGGAGGTTCACGCGCTAATTGGCATCACACGCTAAACCCTCAATAGGGTGCCGCACAACCAACACAAGATGAGGATCACACAAGCCATGAGCAATCCACTAGAGTACCTTTTGGCGTTCCACCGAGGAAAGGTCAAGAACCCCTCACAATCACCATGATCGGAGCCGGAGACAATCACCACCCTCCGCTCAACGATCCTCACTGCTCCAAGCTGTCTAGGTGGCGGCAACCACCAAGAGTAACAAGCGAATCCCGCAGCGAAACACGAATACCAAGTGCCTCTAGATGCAAACACTCAAGCAATGCACTTGGATTCTCTCCCAATCTCATAAAGATGATGAATCAATGATGGAGATGAGTGGGAGGGCTTTGGCTAAGCTCACAAGATTTCTATGTCAATGCAAATGGCCAAGAGAGTGAGCTTGAGCCGGCCATGGGGCTTAAATAGAAGCCCCCACAAAATAGAGCCATTGTACCCCTTCACTGGGTACTGATCGGGGTGATCGGATGCTCCGGTCCGACTGACCGGACGCTGCTCCTTAGCGTCCAGTCCCCCGATGGTGGCCATGTGTCTCCTGCGTTCAACGGTGATCGTTTGATCTCAACGGTCGAAAAGTTGACCGGACGCTCCGATAGAGCTGATTGGACGCTGGACCCTCAGCGTCCGGTCGTTTACAGTAAGGGTCCAAAACATGTTTTTGCCGATCGGACGCGCCTGGTCATGCTTGATCGGACCCTACCAGTGTTCGGTCAGATGATGCCTCCTTTGTGCGCCTTACGTCAGCGTACGTCAGCACTGACCAGACGCACCCTGCCAGCGTCCAGGTCATAGAGCGACCCAGCGTCCGGTCATTTGACCGACGCCAGCGTCTTCGCTGTTACACCTGACCGAACGAGCCGGTCCAACCATGGCCAGCGTCCGGTCACTCCCAGTGACCTCCGTCTTTTCTGTCTAGAGCGCCGGTGGCACCGTCGGACTGCCCGCACTCTACGGGTGGACACTCCGCTGGTGGAGTTTCTTACCCTTGCTCCCAAACCTCACCACCCTTGATCAAATGTGCTAACCACCAAGTGTATGACCTTGTGCACATGTGTTAGCATATTTTCACAAACATTTTCAAGGGTGTTAGCACTCCACTAGATCCTAAATGCATATACAATGAGTTAGAGCATCTAGTGGCACTTTGATAACCGTATTCCGATACGAGTTTCACCCCTCTTAATAGTACAGCTATCAATCATAAATGTGATCACACTCTCTAAGTGTCTTGATCACCAAAACAAAATAGCTCCTATGGTTTATACCTTTGCCTTGAGCTTTTTGTTTTTCTCTTTCTTCTTTCCAAGTCCAAGCACTTGATCATCATCATGGTATCATCATCATCATTCTATGATCTTCATTTGCTTCATCACTTGGGGTGTGCTTCCTATCTCATGATCACTTGATAAACTAGGTTAGCACTTAGGGTTTCATCAATTCACCAAAACCAAACTAGAGCTTTCACCTGCCACTCCCTACATGTACACTCCTACAGATCTAGGTAGACAACATGCCTTCTGATCTCCTCACCCTTGTACATCATAGTCACTTTAGCTTGTTGGGGGTTCCCTTTAGTCACCTAGAGATGATCTAGTCCCTTACTGGTAGCATTTAGCTGGTGAATGACAGCAGGAAGGATGGCACCAGTCAAAGCTAGTGAGATCTTCCTTCTTTTCTCAAACAAGACCATTGTCTTGATCCTAATTACATCTACAAGGGAGTTTAGTGGCAGGTCTTTGAGATGTTTGATCCAAGCATTCCAGCACTCAGCAAGATTATTGTTTATGTAGTCACCTTAATGTCTACTGAGAACTTGCTTCTAGCCCAGAGTAACTTGTGATGCTGATGTCTGCTGAACCTGCAACAACCTTGGCCATGAGCCTCTCATACTTCTCCTCTGTGTAAGCTCTAGCTGTTGGCCACATGTATTGACTCAACAATGAACCACTGCCCTGCCCTTGAGAAAACCTTTTCTTCATGTTATCCATCAAATGCCTAAAGCATTCCCTCTGCTCTACCCTTGGGAATACCTATTTAACTGCAGCCTCTAGACCCTTGCAGGCATCTGTGCACACATCTAGTTTGTCTAATGGACCAAGTGCCTTGCCTAACTGCTCCATGAACCAAATCCAGTTCTCTTTGGTCTTAGAATCAAAGAAACCAAATGCTATTGGAAACATCCAATTATGCCCATCTATAGCATTGGCTACAGGCATGTGTCCATTCCACTGCCCATTGAGAGCAGTGGAATCTATACTAATGTATGGCCTGCAGCCCTCTAGGAAGCCATCTATACTACCCTTGAATGCATAGAAAAATCTACTAAAATGAACCTTCTTGCCTACTTTCACAGTGTCTATCTCAACAACACTACCTGGGGACCTAAGCTCTATCTCTGCTTTGAATCTGAATAACCAATCAAATGAATTGTCCCACTTACCAAAAAGCTTATCTGCAGCCCTCTGCCTACCATACCGGCAAGTTTGGTAATTTATGTTGATCTTGTATTTCTTCTCAAGTTCTTCTTTGAGCTCCCTTGCCCCCATCTAAGGCTTGTCTTTAAGCAGAGGCACTGCTCTCTCTGCAATCCATGCCTGGGATGCCATCCTGTTCAAAACTCTCCTTCTTGAGGCACAAGTATGCACATTAGAGTTTATTTGTATCTGCAAACAAACAAACAAACAAGCAAGCCAACATTAGACTATATTTATGAACTAAGTTTCATACAAACCACAAAACAGCAGGTTAACTAGATCAAAGAAATAGTGACATGTTCTAGAACAAAAAATAGTTAGTAATATATACCCTGACACTGTTATCTCTCTGAGTTCTAGCTCTAATAATCCACTTGCATCCTTTTGATTTGCAAAATCCTCTAAACCTTTCAGGATCAGATTTCTTAGTGCCCAACTCAAACTCTTTGACTATATCATGTTGCTTAACTACCAATCTGAATCCAAGCATTGATGGATACAGTGTGCCTACAAACATGTCAGGATTGTCTCTATCATAGAAAAACAAGGGCTCAGTTGCTTCATTGTCATCAACAGGGATAGCTGCTGCTTCCATTTCTTCTTCCACCTCAGGAGGAATCTCTAGCACTAGAATCTCTGGTGGACCATCAGCACCTACTATCCCCTCATCTGTAGCTTTGAAGCCCATGGCTTCATAGATTTGTTCCTCATCCACTAAAATAGTAGCATCCCCATCTAAGTTTTCCTCAGGTAATATTGTGAAAGCTGACCAATCAATAACAACATCATCTGATTTTGTATGCTCTAGACTGCTACAAGCATCATCTGTGCATTCAACATTTCCTTGCTCTGCTGTTACACCAGATGTGGCATGAACACTATGCTCATTTGGCACATTTCCTGCTGCTGCATCTCTGTTCTGTCTAGATGATACCTTATCCTTGTCAAGTACTTCATAGCTGACATCCATTTCCTTCTCATCCCATCTAGCTTCTATCATCTCCCTGAACGGCTCATTAGTAGTAACCTTCCATTCTGTCCCACTCTCCTTGTCCAGACCCCAAACAACTAGCTGTTGCCCACTACCCCAAATGATCTTTCTAGCCAGTTCATCCACAAATTTAGATAGAGAGCAGTGACTGGTAAGATCAGTGCAAACATCATGCTCTTGGTCATCCATTTCGATAGATCCATAATCAACATTGGTTGTGTACTTAGCAACGCTAACGTGGATTCTAAACGCATTGCCAGGATCAATCCTGACAATAATCATAAATAAATAAAGAAACATGTGGAGTTAGGAGACATCCAACTCCAAAACACTACGGGATCCCAAAAACTACACCAAACACTATGGCACATCGACCTTACCAAGGAGGGCAGTCAGTCCACTTCATCTTAACGCATACGATCAGCAACAATGGCTACCGCAACGTCACTACAATCAAATGGACCACCAATCAAATCGAAACCGAATCAAATCAAAACCCTAGATTGGGGAACGCAACTGGGGAAATAGGGTTTAGGGGAGTGCGGGCAGTACCTAGTATGGTCGTCCTGCGTCCAAGGAAGGGGAAGGAGACTCGATGCCATCGCTGCTGCCGCGTTCGCCACAGCCGCCGTCGCCGTCGCCAGGAGTGGGGAAGAAGGGAGAGTGGACTAGATTTGACTCGGGGCTGGGCCGGCTGGAGACAGAAGAAGGAGGCAAAGGGCAACGTGGTCATTTCGCGTGCCAAGTTAGGGCTCCCAGGCTCCCTGCCACGCTGGCGTGCCCATTTGGCATGCCACCTCAGCAAAAATGGCAAAAATATAGGAGGGTTACTGTTTGTGATGGCAAATGTGTAGGGGCGCGCACAAAGGTGGCAAACGAAGAAGTGCTATCCGTAAGGATGACAAAAAGTTAAAAATCCCGTCGGTGAGAGGGAGGAAAGGGAAAGGGGAGGGCTGTTGTGGCGCTGCTGGGCGAAGGGCCGTGCTGGGCTGTGCGCACGACTTGGGCTGGGGCGGCCCAAGCGGAAGGGAAGAGGAGGAAGTGGAAGGGAGAGAAGAGATGGGCTGCTGTTGGTCGGGCCGAGTGGGGGAGCGGCGCTGGGCTGGGCCCATTCGGGAGAGGGGGGGAGGTCACGATCCACAGGGAAATGTGTTCTGTATGCATTATTTCCTATTGCTAATTTAAAAAAGAAATTAACGAATGTAATACAAGTATTCATGATGTATTTCTAAATATCCTATTTTAACTACAAAGCAAATTAAGAAGGAATATTAACCCTATAATTAATAATGAGGTGGCCTAGATAATTAAGAAGAGAATGTGACAAAATATTGTTTATATGCATGATGTATTTCTAAGTATTGGAGACTAATTACGAAATACGTTTGCAAATCAATTTTATATTCCATATTTTTCAATGTAAACAATTTAACTAAAATGTAATTAGAGAAAGGATTATTGGAATATTAAATCTATAATTTAATCATGAGGTGACATTCATAATTAAAAAAAGCAGGTAACAAAATATTGTCAACATATATATAATGTATTATCTATCTCTATAAGAGAGAAGGGTTTAAATAATTCAAGAATGAAATTGGAAATTAAGGGAAGTTATTTTGGTGCCGCAAATAAATTCCAGAAAAGCAATCATACCAGCATGCAAGCAATCATTCGAGCATTCAAGCAATCACGCAAGCATTCAACATACACTCAAGCAAACAAAGTGCAGGCAATGAAATTTAAATGCGAAGCGATTTTTCTAACCCTAGAAAATAAGTCTAGCGCTACAACTAAATCCTACGCGACACAAAAATGCATATGGTGGATTTTGATGTAGGGTTTCGGAAAATATTTTTAAAAGGGTTTTGCCTAATTATCCTAATCAAGTTTTAATTTGTTGTAAAATTTTAAAAAGTTCAATTTTTTTGTGGTTTTTAACATGATGCGAAAACACGGGTGTTACACTTAGTGACCATCAATAGACCCCTTGGGCAGGCCACCACCAACAACATCGCCTGACTCTACCCGACTCTATCACACAGCCGCCAATAATGTCGCTATGAATACCATCAAATGAGCTAAGTTGCTTTCATAGTTGTTTTCTTCGATTTATGTATTTTTTTCCTTTGTTGTTGTACTAGGTTGGCACCAAAACATAGCAATAAGTTGGGGTTTACACCTGACAGGTGCACTCTGTTGCGTGGCTATCCTTCTTTATGCGTTTTGAGTACTTACATGATGTAAGTTCGGAGTGTGAAGCTTTGTCCCTGATGAAGTCCAAGACCCCTATTCTAAGCATGGGGGCTACAGTCTTGTCATCACGGTGCATACGCAATGAATAACTCACGATAGGAAAATAATATCGAGGGAAAGCAAAATCTTACTTATAATTCCAAGAATAAGTACTGACTAATGTTTTACTTTTTGCATTTTAGGATATAATTTATTGGATGGAGCATCAAAGTAGTGAAGTGTTGGGCTTCATTCACACGGTGAAATCCTTCTGCGCTAGTTAATAGAAACTTAGGACTACCAGCTAGCCAGGGTGCTTTCCAAAAGGATTATGTCCAATCGAGGCATCTTCTGTAATCCAAGGCGTGACACTTCAAGTTGTATGATGATTTGTTTTCATGGATACGAATCCTGAGGGTATGATAACAGATAGGGCATTTGTACTACTTGCCGGTGTAATCAAGGAACAATGACCACTCGGTAGGCTCCCTGAGGCTGGACTACAGGCTCCATGTGGGCCGACTGCCGACTCGATGCCAAAAGACCACTTGGTAAACTTCATGAAGAACGACCACTAACCTCCTCAGATGGGAATCATTAAGCTACCAACAAGTCACAATAGAAGATCCCTCCACCTTACTTCACCAAGTCAGGAGGAGGCTCGGGGGCAAACCGCACTAGGTGCACTCGTCGTGCCTAGGGATTAGAAGAATAAATGAAGACTACGACTAAACTTCCATCTAATGTTTGAATCGCACGGATGCTCGAGGGCTACTAACGAGTACAATGCCTATGGGTATCCTCATCGAGGCTAGAGAGTCTACTCTCAAGACACAGGTGGGCTAGGCTGATTGGCCTAGGGAGGATTCTACCCATGGGAACCTCATTGACTTGGTGTACAAGACATGGAACGATAAGCATGTAAACCGATTCGGTCTATTGTAGAACTAGTTTGTAGATTGATGAGGCTATGACTCTATTTGTAGCCCTACACTCTACACTATATCAAGAGGGTTAGGGAGCCAGTGGATTGCTACCCCCGAATAACCATCGTGCTCAACAGCACACTGGACACAAGAACACAATCATCATTTTTATATTCATTGGACATAAGGCACCCACCGCCGGAAGTAGTGTAAATCTATCACGTATGCTACTCTTTAAATTGTAACACCCTAAAATTTGAATTCTTTTTAAAATAGTAAATTTGATTTAAATATGCAATTATATGTGCATTTCAAATTTAGGAAATAATATTTCTTTTATGAAATTAAAAGAAAATACAAGAATAGAAACATGTTGATGCATTCATGCTATTGCGTATTTATTTCTGTGACGGGTGGTTTTGTTCAAATGCTAAAAGATCTTAAAAACCTTTTGAAAATGAGTTTGAAAATTTTATTTATAAAAAGAAAAAGGAAAATTTCCTTCCATTTCCTCCCTTCCTCAGATTCGGCCCGCTGGCTTTTCTTCTTTCCGCTGGCCCAGCTCCCTCCCGCGGCCCAGCGCCTGCCGCCAGCCCAGCCGCGCGCTCCGCGCCGGCCCAGCAACTGCCGCGCCCAGCCCAGCAGCCGCGCGCCTCGGCGTCGCCCGCACCAGGCAACTGCCGCGCCCAGCCGCTGACGCCCGGGCCCCACCTGTCGGAGCCGCCCCCTTCCTCCCGCGCGTCCCGCAACCGCAGCGGCGGTCATGCAGCAACCGCCCGCGCTCCACTCGCGCATCGTGGGCGCGCCCCCCGCTCCCCGGCCGCTACAAAAAGGCAGCCGAGCCCCCCCTCGCGCGCCCCCTGCTGCCCCCGCTCCGTTTTCGCCTCATTCCCGGCCGCAACTGCCGCACGGAGGAGCTCCGAGGACCGCCGCCCGCCGTCCGCGTCGCCGTCTTCCCCGAGCCGCCGTCGACCCCTTTCTTCCCCGCTGTGAGACTCCCTATGATCCCCTTTACCTCCCCAAGCCGTTTAATTTGAGTTTCATGGTGTCTAGTGACCGTTTCGCGTGCGCCCGAATGTTCTCGGCCGCCGGCCATGGTGTCCGCCGCCCCGGCCTTCCCCTTCGGCCGATTTCTTGGCATGGACGTGCTCGCTCGCTCCCCCTCTTTCGCCCGGTGCTTTTGGTTCTTAGAACCGTGGCCCGTAGGCCCCTTACCGCGCGCGCCAGTGATCTTCACGCCGCCGGCCATGGCTAGCCTCGCCGGAGTCACTATTTCGGCCGGCCGAAACCCCCCCAGGCCGATCCTAGCCGTCCCTTGCGTGATCAACGGCCAGGAATAGAAGTTACCCCTTCGGGGGTAAATTTGCTAAAGAGCCCCTGGACTTTTCTAAGTCCTAACCCGCCGTCCTTAGCGTATTTCCCCGAATGCGCAATCCCATTTTGAAAGCGTAAACTTCACTGTTTAAGTCAAAAGTACGCTTTCAGTATTTACAGAAATGCCATTCGAACTGTTTCGCTTATATAATTGTCGTTTTAACTCCGAATTGATCCATTCAAATCGCGTTAGCTTCGTAATTTCATAAGCTACATGATGACGCTACTGATAGTCAAGTTTGGAACTTTTTAATTTCATGATTAGATTTAATTAAATATAGGACTATTGGAAAACCCGTTTTAATCATAACTTTCGCATTTTAGCTCCGTTTTTCGTGAACTTCGCGTTGACGTGATCGTAGCGAAACGTAGATTAGTTTTACAAACATTTTATTTTGATTTCAATACTGTTGGTGTACTGTTCTAATGATAGGAGTGTTTGCTTTGCATGAATGCTTTTGGAATGTTGTATGTTGCCGTGTTGGTCGCGTTCAGACGGTGAGGAAAACGTTGGAGACCAAGAACTCTTCGACGACCAGCAGGACCAGCACGAGTTTGTGAACCAAGGCAAGTATAACATGGGCCTTCCTTGATGTCCTATCTCACTCTAATCAATTACTCATTTGCATGTGTCTAATTTTGATACTCATAAGGACATCCTAGTGATTGTTATCATGTTTCTTGTCTCCTATGGGTTAAATGCATATGGGTAGATTGCTAGTGCTCTAACTGAACTTGATATACATATTGATGAATGATACTATGGAACTAAGTGAGTAACATGAATTATAACAACTGTTCCATAGGGCGAAAGTGCAAATGACCTTTGTTCATGTTGCTCCCGGCCCTCCATAAGGACTTATCTGTCGACAAAAACTAGGACTGACAGTGCAACCGGGAGAGTCATATGGCTCTGACTTTAGCTCAGTAATAGGATCTTTCCTAACTAGTTAGAGGTTACCTTTTTGGCGCAAATGGGGCTTGCCACTTTGGGTATAGGGCTGCCTCTGTTCCTATGAGTATAGCCGCGATGGATTTGTGCCATAGGAAAGGGGGGTTCCTACATCTGCCTGCCAAGGAAACCTAGCGGCCCTAACTTGTTAGGGAAACCTATGAAATGGCTTCATAGTGTACCCTGCCCGTTCACCTTGGAAGTGACATGGGAGTAATTAACCCGGGCATAAGGGGATCACGACTCGCGGTGAATGTGCACCACCTCTGTAGAGGGTAACAAACTGTTATAACAGCCGTGCTCACGGTTACGAGCGGCCCGGAAAACTCACTGAATAACTGGATACTTGATGATGATCAATTAAGTTGTTCTATGATGAAATATGGTAAACCTGACCTTGATATATGTTCTTATGGGTTTAAATGGGAGCTTAAGCATAACTTGATAATACTTGAGAATAAAAGTTTGACCTATTAAAAATGCTAACTGCAGTAAACCAGAGTCTATCCTTTTTTAGCTTCATAACCCCATGTTAGCTTGCTAAGTACGGAATGTACTTACACTTGTTTATTTTCTTTACTTGGATAAAAATCCCGGATGGGTAACAGATGACAACGGGTATGAGGATTTTCCGGAGGATTATTAGGCTTGTGGTCAACCAGTTGACCTTCCCTGTGATGATGGCCACGAGAGTTCATTCTATTTTTATTATTCCGCTGTGATGTATGAGACTAAGTTCTATTATAACTCTGATGTATGAGACACTGTGATGATACTATTGTAATTTGTCAGCTTGTGTGTGTGATTGATTCCTGGGCACACACGAGTTTAGTGCATTCAATTTTATCCTTAAAATTGGGTGTGACATAAATCTGATGCGCGTAACGCGCCCCATAATTATTGTTGTTGGAAAAAACACTGACAAGAAAATTGATCTTAGCCAAGGTGCAACGGCTAGTCCAATGGTCACTGATTGAATAATCCGATTGTTGTTAATTACTTTGTGAAGGACTAGAGCAACAACTCGTCCAATGGCTATTTAACGTGGAGATATATATACCCATATCACAGGTCATTTGAGGTTTGTTGAAGACTATTGAGAGTACATTGATAACATCCAAGGCATATACCTGAGCTTAGTGTTAATCTCTGTGAGATATTGGCCTTTAGCATGTGAGCTCAAGTGTTTGGTGTAGAGTGCACCTTATAATCTTGGTGACCCAAGACACTTGGAGCCTCGGTGGCTCTCTGGCAATGTTGGCCCTCGGACGTTCGTGTAGAGTCGTAGGGACTTAGTGTGCGGGGGATCAGAAGACTCCTTCCTTAGTAGAAAAGCTCTGTATAGTGAGATGGTGCTAAGGTAATTGGCTAAGTCCAGATGCAAGTGGTGAACCTTAGTGATTTACACCAGTTGTCTTGGTTGTCCTCTGTGGCTCGCACAACAACGTGACTAGGGTAAGGCTTGGTGACCAGGAGCATATCCTTTATGGAGCTCCAACATGAACTAGGAGTTGCGTTTTGTCATCCTACACCACATGATACATCATCGAGCCGGGCAGTTTGTCTTTCTTGGTCGATCTCTTTTACTTAATGCTTTTTAGCCTCTATGTTGTGCTTGTTTGAGTGACATTTGTCTTTTTTAGATTAGCATATGCTAGTTGATAGGCTTAGATATATGTTATTGAACTCTTTGGGATGGGTAGGTAGAGAACATAAGAAAAATACAAGGGCACATCATGCTAGAGTAGTGTATGGTTTTTCTAGCCGGTGTGTTGAAAGCAGAGCTCTAGTTTATATATTTAGAATACCTAATTTACCCTTTCCCTCTTAGGTATTGGATGTCGTCCGATTTCCTACACCATGGTAAAGAATGTCACCATGCACACATCAAAACAAACATACTCATCCAGATGCATTTGTTTTTTAGAAAAAAAAGTAATAGTTCCGGTCTCTACGGCCGCACACAGTTATAGGTGAATTTGCTGGCAATTACTTCGTCACGAAAGGTGAATCATTTTCATAGATATCTCACAGAAGGCAAAGTCAGACATAGGATCTGGCAGCAGCGCGCCAATCATGTATAAAAATGATCACGCACCATCATAGTAGTGACGTATATCCCGATGCGATTGGTCGGTCGTCTGATATAGAAAACGGCAGCCCGACTAGCCCCTGCGTTCCAGCAGGTGACGAATACTCCCAGGCCCATCAAAGTGACGTATCCTGAATCCTGATGCAACGTATCCTGTATCCTGCTGATGCAATCGCTGTCTCATATCTTGACGCGGAAATCCGGTGATGAATGGGGTGGATGGGAATTTGGGATCCAATAACTTGTGGTCGCTGCTAAGGACACAGTAATGACGCAGTGAAAATTTTGAATACGAAGACTAGACTTCCAATGCCACACAATGCATGGGTGATTCTGAATAATGTAGGAAAATTCTTTTTTCCAGCCTTTTGGCACTTTCCTGTTAGTATATTTCAGTTGGATTAGTCGTCCGTGGTAACCTACCAGTAACTTCCCCTCCAGATAGAGTAACTTATCATGACCTAGAGTCATTCAGATCGAGCCTGTCTCCGACAAAACCGAATTCTTCGGTTTGATACGTGATACCTACAACTACATAATTAAAAGCCAGTCGCTATAGCCTCCTCTTGTACTTCACTTATTTTATAGTAGCTATATACATATTTATTTGCTTTCTTTCCTCAGTTGCCTTGCTAGCTTTGTCTAGCTTTTCGTATAGCTTGTAAGTATATGTTTTTATTTTCGCTGCAAACTCCTGCCCTGTCCATACACGCTTGGAAGATTTCCTTTAGGAAGAAAAAACATTTACGGCAGTACTAATATTTTCTATCTCTCACTTTCTACACTGTCCCCCTCACTCCTCTTCCCCGTCGCTAGGTCTATCATCTCTCGCTCTCTCCCACATAGATCCACTGCAAGAGTTTAGAGCTTGTAAGAAAAATGGTCCCTTGACCCATTTAGTTTGGATTTTGATGTTTGATGAACAACAAGACTAAATTGGACTAACGGATTTGTAAGTGTTTGTTTTGTAGTCCAATAGGTGTGCAAACGTGACTTGAATAAAGGCAACGGTGATCCAAATGATCAACACCTCAAGCAAGATATTAGAAGCCATGTTGTAGACCTGCAAGACATGATAGAAGTCTAAGTCACTAAGAAGTAGAATCCTGGACACAAATACACAAACAATGCTGAAGCCACTGAAGCCGAGACAGAGATGGATGAATTGGAATTGTCTCATGATTTTGGATCTGCTCAAATTGACATGACTTCAGTTCAAAGTTGTAGAGCTTTTCATTAGCTTTCCAAAATGTCCAAGATCATCAAAATCGAAGTCCAGAGCTAAAAGTTATGCACAAAATACGAACCCGACATGCTGAAAAATGAGCAGAGGACCGTCCGATGCAATTAGTCCGATGCTCACATCTTTTGTCCGATGCTCTTGTCTAGTACTCACCAAATCAGCCCTATAGGAACAGTGTGAGCGGTTTGTCTGATGCTATTTGTCCGATGATCATACGACTGTCCGATGCTCACAGAAAAGAGTGTAACGACTGGTTTCCAAACGGCTAGTCGACGTGGCACCACTGGATTTATCCGATGCTAGGCACCGTTTTGTCCAATGCTCTACTGAAAGCTGCAGAATCGCCTCCAACTATTTACAATGGGGGCTATAAATATGAGTTGCAACCGGCCAAATAAGGTGTGAACACTACTACACTAATTTTAATGGAGGTGGACGTTTTGACTAACGGAGGCAGGCAACGCAACCGCCACCATCAAAAGGTCACGGTTAATGGTGATCTACGGAGGCGGTTGCTTTGCCCGCCTCGGTTAATAGACTAATGGAGGAGGCTCGTTAATCCCATTAACCGAGGCGGGCGTCTCAATATGCCCGCCTCCATTAATGTTCTCTAGAAAACCTAAAAAATCAAAAAACTTGCAACTTTGGAGAGTCGAACCTAGCAAAGGCCAAAGAGCTGGCACAACGGATTGATAATTTGAAGAACTCCTCCCTCGGGATCGATCCAGAGCTGAACCAACTAGAAACCAAGCATACAGAACTTGAGAAGGAACTGGAGAATGTGAAGGCTACCATGGATTGCCATAAGTCCAATCTGGCTCAAATACCCAATGCCATTAAGCAGAAGAAACAAGAACTGTTGACCAAGGTCAGAGAAGGCAAGGCCATCTGCAGCAGACTTGAGAATATTCCTAGATCAGCCGAAGAAGACAAGCAACAAATCGCAAAAGTCGATGTTATTCGGCTAAAAGCATTGAAAGCAATCCAGGATGTTCTAAACTTGTAATCTGCATACCAACATGAATTTTGTGTGGAACCAACGATAACCATATTTTCTATTGATCTATTGTATTTCTTGTGTCGGCTAAAGAGCTGATTTGAAAATAGCCGATTTCAGACCTCTGACATTAATCCCGTTAAGTATGAAAACATGGCCTTCATTAAGAAAACTCCTCAATCTTCTATCCTCAGTTATCAACACCGCATTCTCTTCCGCATTAGTGAGGTGGCACTTCGCCTTCTATTAATTGCGGTTGCCTTTTGCACGTCCCGAGATATCTACCACCTCACTTCATGGTTATAAATACCAGCCGAGGGCTCCGGCCTCGAACACATTCATACTTGCAACTGTTTCTATTTCTCTACACTTCTCCACCTTCACAAACCCTATAGCGGTTTACTTCCTCCTTTTTCGTAGATCCAATCAAACCTTATGGCTGGCGAGAACAACCGAGGCAAGGGCGCGGTGGAGAAGGTTCCAGAGGAGAATCTGCTGATGAGCCAGCGCCTCCGCCGTATGAGGTGAGATCGATATCTTCTACTCATGGCAATGAATTTTTCTAACTCGTTTATTAGTTCGTCTCGAATGATAGCCTCCGTTGATAGGATTGGAACTTATATTGCATAAATCTTTTGCAGTAGAGATTGCAACACCTAACAAAACCATAGTTGCACATTTACATAGTTTATTTATTGCAAAGGTTTTTCTTGAAAATAGTGTTTTAAGTTGCATAATTCACCCCCTTTTAGGCATCATGGTCCTTCGGAGCTATAAAACTCTTGTAGTGGGTCTCTCCCACATACGTCTCTCTTGAGTCTTATTACAAATAAGATTTAAGTTTCCATATAATAATCTCCACTTCGACCCTAATCCTTTGAAATAATTGCGTTTCTCCGAGACTTTACTCCAAGTTAGCTCCTTTTTTTTATTTATACTCCCATTGTGGGAGTGTCCCCATCATAGGGGCTCATGCACATCACCACAATTGGCGTGTTAGTATCTAGACTAAAGTGCCTAAACCTTTCACCTGAGAGCTCCTTTGTTGTGTGGTTTGATTAACCTCACCACCTTCTCCTATTGCCTTCCCATGCCATAGGTCTATACAGCCTCCGAGCTCTGCCTGGTTGCCGATACTACGTGTTCGGTCCCATCACTTCTTCATTCTTCTAACACCTTGTAGCTTTGCATCTACAACTATTAGATTTTGCAACCGTCTTAGCAGCCTTGCACTTTGACTACAATTAAGATTTGAGTACCTGCCCTTTGCAAGATAGTTTTCATAATCACTCGCCCTTTGCTAGTAACTCGAATGAGTCCACCTGGAACTGATAAGCCACAACCTTGGAGTTCTCACAGATATCTGATTCCTTTTCCATCCGAGGATAAATTGAACTCCATTATGCATCTCCAATGTAACCGTCCCCATCTTGGTGACTGCATACTACTCATTGCAATGCACTAAGTTTGAACATAGAGTATATGGTTATACTTATTTTATATAACACTATAATGGTTATGATTATAGAATAAAAATGGGTTCCTTTAAATTTTTTTCATGCAGTAAGATTTGGAGTATATTGAAGATGGGAGGAAAAAAAATACACACACACAAATGAATAGGTCCAAACAAAGCAACCCATGTTAAGCAGAGCCTAAAACAAATGAGCGTCAGACAGAAAACGGCGCGGAGGCTTGCGTGGCTAGAAGCGGAGGTCGTACACAGGGACAGTACTAACTATACACGCGTATAATTTAGTCGCTGCTTAAATATTGGAGTGCTTAGCTCACCATATATACCTTCGCTGCAAAGTCCGAACAAAGCAAGCCCATGGTAAACACTAAGCAGAGTCTAAAACACATGGATTTCTGCGAGCTATAGGAAGACCCATACACCAACTTTAATTAGTTTCTTCCTGCTTCCCACATCCTCTTTGCAAAGAAGTAGGAACAGCTCGCATTCCATGGGGTACACATGGATTGTCGCAGGGGTTGGCTGGGGTGTTACTGTGATCGGTTGGCTGCTGTCACCCCTCATCAGCCAGCTCGTCAACAAGTTCTTTCCAAGCCCCGCTGATGACACGTCAAGAAAGCTCCGGGATCTGGAGGTCCACACTATCCCAGATCTGAAGCTGACCCTGAGAAATGCCGAGGAGCAGAGGATGCTGCGAGCAGCTCAAGAGAAGGGATCTGAGTCTGACCTGATGACACTCGAGCAACTGACGAAAGATCTCAAGTCTGCCCTCTACGAAGCCGAGGATATCCTTGATCTTATCGAGTATCATCGTATCGAGAGGAAAGTGAGCGGCGACGACGACGCTCAAGTTCGTGGCAGCAGCTGCCTGCTGGGTGCCGCCGCACCTGCACGTCCACAAGACACAACCCAAGCTCTGGTAGTGCAATGCGCGGTCAGATGGTACCGGCAGCTGCGGCAATTCGGAGGCGCCACCCTGCCAATCTCCGGCGCGACAACCTCTGTTTCCGGGGTTCACAGTCTCCGTGGCTGGTGCTGGTTCAGGCACCTCGTCCGAAGCTGCTTTCGATCAGCACACACCTGGTCCACTAAAGCAATTGTAGCTGCCCACTTCTACCGGAACTGGTCGTATGAAGCTATTGGCATCAAAACTAATCAGGTACCATCTGATTCCGTGTTGTCATTTCAATTTGTTCCTCAAAATAATTTTGTTGTTCTTTCTCGAGAGATGCCTAGCTAATTGTCTTTAGCATCGACGTTCGTGCCCTAATCAACTGGAGTATGGATGTTGGAACATTACTATGTTCGTTCACAAGATAGGAAAAAGAAAAAGAAACCTTTGGACTAGTTGTTACAATATTTTACTTGCCATACTTTTATGCTGTAGAAGACACTACTACTCGTATGATTTATAGGGAGTAAAGTACGATTCACCACCTGAAGTAGTCACAGAAAGGCCCCTTCAAACTACAATATCGGACAACATACACCGTTACTTTTAAAACCTGGCCCACTTGACCATTTCAAATGGTTTCATGGGTGGTTTTGCTGACGTTCGCAGTGGGGCCCACCTGTCATTTGGTCTTTCTTTCTCTTATATATATAAAAAGCATAACTTTTTCATTTTAGTGGCTCAAATATTCATTTGAAGTCACTAGATTTTAAAATTCAGATTTTTGAATTTTTCAAATGACCTCGGCTATTGATATAGTCTATAGCAAAGTTGTAGTTCTCATTAAGATCTACAACTTTGTAGTTGACAACTTGTTTATCTAAAATGGTTTAGCCCCAAATATTTGTTTTAAGCTCTCTAATTTGAAATTCAACTTTTTTTTGGAATTTTCAAACGACCTTTGTTGTTGGCGTAATCTACACCAAAGTTTGTATCTTTCAATATGTTCTACAACTTTGTAATTGATAATATTTTTTGGGGGTTGGTTAGAGGCCCAAATGTTGGTTTAAAATTCTTATATTTGAAATTCAATTTCTTTGATTTTTTTAAAAAGAAAACAATTTGGGCCTCTAAACAACATCAAATAAATAAGTTGTCAACTACAAAGTTGTAAAACATGTTGAGATCTATAACTTTGGTGTAGACTATATCAACATCAGAGGTCATTTGAAAATCTCAAAAAAATGAATTTCAAAATTAGAGAACTTAAAACGAATAGGGGCTCTAAATAATTTCAGAAAAAGTTGTCAACTATAAAGTTATAGATCTTACTAAGAACTACAACTTTTTTATAGACTATATCAACATCCGAGGTCATTTGAAAATTCTAGAATTTGAATTTCAAAATCTGGTAGCTTAAAATGCATATTTGAGCCCCTAAAATTTATTAAATAGAAAAGTTATCAACTACAACGATGTAGATCTTGTTGATCTCTACAGGTTTGATATAAAGTTTATACATATAACTTCATATGGAAAAGTTATGATTTATATATATATAAGAGAAAGAAAGACCAAATGGTAGCACAGCCTTAATGGTGCCATCGACTTCCTGTAGAGATCTCCAACTTGGAGGTCGGATGCAACTGCCTAAAACCTGCCACATCGCTTCCCTGATCTCCGCATCGGCCTCAAGAATGCGATCACCTCACAGATGCGTCTATAACGCTCAACTAATCACTACCCAAGTTTCACTAATGCCACCGATCCTGCCAAGCACAGAAGCACAAACACCTCTAACCCAAGTCAACCTGGAATATTGGATGATGTATTTTGATGGATCCCTAATTCTCAACAACGTGGGATTTGGCATCGTCCTGCTATCTCCCAAGTGAGAACACCTCGAGTATGTCCCACAGCTTGGGGCAACAAACAACATCGCCAAGTACGAAGCCCTGTTACACGATCTTTGCATAGCTAAATCGCTGGTAATCCATCGGCACTACATCGACAAAGACTCTGAGCTGATAGTCAAGTGATGAAGGAATGAACGTGTAAAGAGTTGAATATGGAAGCATTTGCGAAGTACAAAAGTTTGAACACAAGTTCAATGGCATCGAGCTACACCATGTGCTTCGATGGGACAACGATGCAGCGGACGCCTGTCATGGGTTCATAATAACCACAACAAGCATCATGTTGTTCGTTGGTGGTCAGTGTGTGGATCTTTAGTAGCTCAGACACTCAAAACAGTTAGTGACACAGACGATTTACCCTAGTTTGGACTTTTGAGCCCTACGTCTAGCAGTATAGTATTTTTCGTGTTAGGAATGCCCAATCGAGGGTTCTTACAATGGTGAAAGTAGAGAGAATTGTAGGGGATTGTGCGGTGCTATATATCTGAGAGTTTATGGCGGATTCGTGAATCGATCCCTATTGATCTAATGGGTCAGATCAGGTCCTATACCTTCTATAGGAGCCCATGCAGTAAAAGTGGTTGGATCCTAACCTAGGGCTTCTTGCCTTGGGCTTCGATCTCCTTCGTCTTGGTGCCGTCGGGCCCTTCTTTGTCATGTAGGAGGCGGCGTACAATGTTGCAACCACTCCCTGACGTCTCTACTGCAGTTTGGTGCTTGACTGTCAGGAGCTGTCTGCTACTTCGAAGCCTTCCCCGGTTGAGCCTTCTCCCTGCCCTAAGGAGCTGAGAGCGAGCCACGGAACCCCCAACTCTGCAAGCGTGGGGAAGTCATTTGTCTTGATGTGTCATGCCCTAGGCTTGACCCTGTCGGGGGAGGGGCTAAAAGTACCTCACGGTTGTGGAATGGGATGGCGGTGTAGCGCTTGTATGCCTATCAGGCCCTAGGCGCCTAACAGATTTCGGAGCTAGATTCTGGTCTTGACTAGGGGAGCCTATTGGACCCGAGCCAAGGCTGGGGCGGCCACCTGGGCTGAAGCTAGGCCAGGGCTCCCCTTCGATCAGGAATCCTCGCATTCTAGCCAAGCCCCTGAGCCCCGAGCGAAGGTGGCTCTTACCTTCTCAGGCTTGCCCTTCTGATATCAAGGGTCTCCTCAGGGGAGGGCCACTTTCAGGCTACCGAGAGCTATCCCTTTTTTGCCAGAGGGTACGCGCGAGCACACCCGATGGGTATAGCCCCCTAGCCCCAGTCCGATTTGAAGAGTCAGCCAGGGGCGGGGGGTTACTTGGACTGTCGCGTCCTTCAATAGGGGACTTAGCATACCTCTATGTTAGACTCTTGTCAACGCCCTAGAAAAGCTAGGGTCAGCTCGGTATCAATTGTGACCTAGTGAATTCCTTGATGTTATCTAGAAGCCCTCTGTCTGACCAGAGGTCAATCAAATGGAAGCACATGAAGAGCGATAGGAACACATGCTAGGATGAGCCACAAGTGCAAGTAATGGCGGCCTAGACTAGGCCCAACCATTGGTTGATTACCTATTGTGTGTCATCCTCCCGGTAGATGTAATAGTGGCAAGATGGCAGTCTAGAAGAGAAAAGTCTTGTATCATGATTGACGATTAGCTCCTTAAGTGAAGCATATCAAAGATCCTTCAACAGTGCATAACAAGAGAGGAAGGCAACGCGCTCTGCTACTCGACATCCATGCTGGAGTTTGTGGATACCCTGAGGCATTGTAGATGCTCGGTGAAAAATCCTTTCGACAAGGATTCTACTAGCAAATGGTAGTCGCTATCACCAAGCAGATCATTCGCACTTGCGTTGGGTGTCAGTTCTGTAAGAAAAATGGCACCTAGCATGGGACATTAGTGATTTTTGTGGTTGATTGACAACATGATCGAATGGACTAATGATGTTTGCTAGTATATAGGGTTTTAGTCTATTTGGATGCGAGAATGAATTGGGCTTAGGCAATATTGACACTAGAAGTAGCAGACGGATATACCGCAAGCATACGGTAGTCAATGTAGCCTTCATCGGGAGTATTCTAGTTATCATATTTCCACAGGGAACGCAAAGTGAACTAACTGAGGATCGAGAATGTCCTATGATGATAAAAAGGAGTCTATAGAACTTGGGTAGAGAGGATCTCGATAGCAATGATATCTGGTCAAGGTATGATAGGTATAATGGGGTTTACCACCCCCTCATTTTACAGGAGGCGATAGGCAAGACAATAGGGGATGAAACCCCTATCTGAAGCGGCTACCTTGTTACTGGAGTCCTACCTTTTAAGAACTTGCCTACAACACATGGTGGACTGCAAAGACTAGATAGGGCTGTCACCACCTGCTAGCTACCATAAACAATCCATGCGAGAAGCGGTCTACACAGGCAAGATATAGTCTAGACACCACATGTACACTATACTTACTACTATAACCTTGCGCCACTAAGTTCCCTTGGAAAGGTTAGAGAACTCTATTGAAGTAAAGCGGTGTACAGGTAAAGCGAGTATATAACTATTATAATAGAACTAGAATATCAAATACTATAAAAGATCTCAGATGAGTCACTTACAAGAAGATCACATCCGCCAAGGTACAGCTTGGAGAAGACACCAGACAGGCCTAGCTCTTCTCCACACTCCCCTCACTCTCTCCTTAATCTCATAGCACTACAGCAGAGCTTCGCTAAAAGCTACTAGAGAGTGGTTTACTCTAATGTGTCATGAATGAGAGTGAAGTCTAGGGGGGTATTTATAGCTGGAGTTTGGGGTAGTGCCACATCAGCGATCTAGGTGACATCCCCTCCTTGCCCTTGGATTCAACCGACCTTGAACTGACCTTTGATCAATGGTTTAGATCAAGGAGGATACATGGAGGCATGCATAGAGGCGGTGGGTGCAATTTCAGGCCGGTTGGCTCCCTAGTGAGGTCACCCAACCTCTCAATGACAAGTAGGCCCTCCTCTTTCTTCTAGAAGCATGTCCCACATGTCATAGAGTGTGTATGATGCTTGTTCTACACTTATCACGTCAGTTTGCTTCTCATGTGGGCCCATGGATCCATGTGCTCTCATCTCCAACTATTGAAAGAAAGCACACTTGTGATCCAAGGATGGAGATTGACTTTGGGGACCTTGACATGGATCATGGAAGCTTGCAGTGGCTGATAAGCTCCATGGGGAGGTCTCCCGACCTCCATATGGGGCCAAACTAGCCCATCTTCGGTGGGTGGCTTCTAGAAGCATTGCTCATCATGATGGAGTTGGTTTGTCCATTTGCCATACTTGGGGGTTGAGAGACGTGTCAAGTTGGTCCCCAAGCTTGTTTTTTCATCCATTTTGTACCTACATTCAAATAGAGGACATGTACATGTGGAACCAATTTATTTGAACCAAAATCATTCATGGTTGGCTTATGTCCTAGCGTATGTCATAGATTTATATGACATTTTTGACCAACCAAAATGCTGAAGAAATCATCGTCAACAAGATCCCCCACACTTAAGTCTTTGCTCATCCTAGAGTAAAGGATTGAGAGAAAAGGAGACAATGATCATGACATTGTCAAGATATACAGCAAACATAAGTTTTATTCAAGACATACCTTATACAAGTGGGTCATGTGGCACTGTCCAGCATATATCCTTCAGATGTTGACAAATGGAATAGTTTTCAAAGCAAAATCATCTTCCCTTTTTGACTTCTTGGTACTTAGAATTTTTGATAAAGTTTTCAAAAGAAAGCACATAGTTCAATCTTACTCCTCAAATAGTACTCTCAGATCACTCAAAGGTGTATAAGTCCTTACTAAGGCATAACATGAAGTTGCCTTCTTTTGTTTCATCCTACATATATTAGGCTTATGTGGGGCTTAGGTAGGGATAAACATGATAGCATACTTGCATTGCATATATTGTAAAGTCAAAACAAGGATCCAAGGAGAAGAATGTCATAAACCTAGATCAAGATGTGCAAGTGTGTGGAAAATGATGATGGAACTTTTTTTTGTACTCCTTAGACAAGCATGATCTCTCTTTAACTATGATTAGTTTGAGATATGGCTATCTTTTTTTTCTTTTTTTGACATCAGTATATTGGCCATGCAGCCCGAGCCCGTTGGCCCGGCACGGAGGCTAGCGGGCCTGGGCTGGCCCGGCCCAGAGGAGCAGGCCGTGCGTGGGCCTTACCCCAGGCACGTGGGCCGACACGGCACGGCCTGCTATAGTCGAGCCAGCCCGCTAGCGGCCCGATGCGCCCCCTCCCCGCGCCCCACGCCCCGCTCGCCCCCACTCCCCGTGCCCCGCTCGCCCTAGTCCCCGAGCCCCAATCCCCATTCCCCGAACCCTAAGTCCCTAACTCCCTTCCCCTCCCCCTCCCCGCCACCCCACGCGGCCGCACAGTCCCTTCCGCGCCCCACTCTGCCCATCCCCGTGCCCCCACGCCCTCCTCCGCGAAGCGCGAACACTCCCCCACGACTTTGCTCCCCCGTCCTCCGCTCACCGGTAGGTGGCACCGCCGGCTCCTTCCCTCCTCGCAGCCGTGCCTCAGGAGCGAGTGCGCCGACCCTAGGCTCCATGGAGTCCGCGCCTCGGGTGCGCTGCCGTAGCCTACGAGGCCGCTGGATCCGGCTGAAGCAGCTGCCTGCCTACCTCGCTTTCCCCACCTCTCTCTCGTCTCTACGGCAGTGTGGCCTCCTCCATGCACTGTCGTCGGCCTCGAGCGTGGCAGCCGGCTTCGGGCGACCGGATCTAGCGTCCCATTGCCTGCTCCGACGGTTGACACTATGGATCTGCCTCGAGGCCTAGGCGAGCGCACCGGCGTTGACCACCGCCACCGCGCTCCCGTGTTGCCCCTCCTGTTCTTTCCTCTCTCTGATGCCACCGATGCGCCGTTATCACCAGCTGAAGCGGGCCTTGGGCTGGCCTGGCCTCCCTGATAGGCCGTGCTTATCGGGCTGGCCCGGCACAAAAAACAGCCCAGCAGGCCATGCCTGGGGCGTCGGCTAGGCCCATGGCCCTTTTAGGCCCGGCCTGGTGGCCCGGCGTGCCGTGCCTGGCCTGTTAGCGCCGTGCCGTGCTTTTGACGAGCCCGTGCCAGGCCGTGCCGGGTCGGCCCGTTGGCCATCTATAGACATTAGCTTTTCATTTTTGCTCACTCTTTTTTTAATACCTTTCCATAGCCATATCTCTTTTGCGAGAATTTCAGAGAGAGATCATACTAAACTTGGAGTATTTATTTGGTGGAAAATGAAGAGCATGTTTTTGCGTACTTCCAGTGTAGAAGCAGCATATGTATGTAGTGTGTATGTGATCTTGATCTTGGGACTATGACAAAATTCTCAACAAGGGTCAACAAGGTTTGACCAAACTCAACCCAATACAAGTAGTATATAAAGAAGGTTTGGTAAACATTGTATGAACATATATGGCTCTGGTAGGACTTTTCTCACTATTGAGGAGTAAGTGACACTTTGGTTTTATGACATTTTCAAAAATAAACCTCTAAGCACTTTGAGTAGAAAAGGCATGAGTCATGAGCCAAGAACCATATCACATTTGTCAACAACTTGGTCAATATGATTTTCCTATCAAGATATGTTTCCCACAGGCATAAGCATATGCAAGAAATAAACTTTATGATGCTTCTACCTTTCAGATGTCATAAATCATGTCACTGTTCAAATTTTATTATCAGATGTGGTACTTCTTGTTTTATTTTGTAAGGGGGAAAGATAGAAATTAAAAGTAAATGCACCAGAAGGGGAAGAAGTGTGGCAAACTAGTCAACATGTGTATAGGAGTGGAGCGAAGGCTAACTGGTGGGCCAGAGGTCCATAGTGGGGTCGGCCGACCCCACTTTGAGGCCTCAGGCCACATTGTTGCTGCCAAGTGTGTTCTTCTTCCAAAGACGTCTTCCTATGCTAATGCTTTTCGTTTGAGTGATCATCGGGCCATCGCCCGACGCCCAAATGTAGCCTTTCGAGCCCAACTTTGACGTGTTGGATTGTGTTGTAGTGTGGAGCTCCATGATACATTCAGAATGTTGAGATGATGAACTTGGGGGTCGACCGCCCCCCCCCCCCACACTTGGTCCAAAATATGCTGAACATAGAAAACAGAGGAACATCAAGTGCAGGGGCCCTGCTGGTGGCAATACACCAGCAGAACCAAAACTTCATTGGTTTCAATTTTTTAGGCACAAGTTATAGTGATGAAGGTACTTAAAACAAACCTAAGTGCCAAACTATTGTGAAAGGTCTTGATGTGCTCAAGGAGAGGGTGGAGACAAGAGGTTCTCTATTCCTATGGCCTCTTGGGTGTTGCTACCCGAGAAGATGGCTGCATGGATACAGGGACTAAGGAGCAGAATGTGGCCAGCTGGAGGGCTGGGGTAGGGTCGGCTGACCCCTTTGTGGGTTTCCCAACACTCTCGTGGTGCCTAGCTAGCCTATGGTATGTGGGATCACGGCTAGAGGCTCGACTTCGAGGATATTGGCGGTCATGACAGCAGTTTGGCTTTCAGGAAGGGCCATGGAAGGGTTGGAAAAGCCGTCCCCAAAGGGGACGGTGAGCACCTTGCTATTGTCACAAGTTGGGACCATAGAGGAGAGTCCCTTGGTGGCTCAAAGAAGAAAGAGATGTTGTTGGTGAAAGGAAGATGAAGAGAAGGAGAGACTAAAGGACTTGCGCCAATGTTAACAACCCCTCTTTTGGTGAGGATTGCAACCAAGGGTAGGATGTGAACATTGGTCAATGCTCAGGGCGATCGGTCTAGGTCGATTGACTCCAACTCCACATTGCCCGATTCCCTTTTGTGGGTTTGGGTCCAATAGGACATGGTTTGGTGCTCTCCTAACTCTTTCCTAAGTGCATACCAAAAATGGTTCTAGTTGGCCACCATTGGACGTCGCCCGACGCCCAAATGGTGGCTAACTAGACCAAATCTGATGAGGCAACTAGTCAAGCTAAGTGCATTCTAGAACTAGAAATAAAATATGGATATGAACAAAAAGATAAGAAATGTAGATTTTAGTTTAAGTTAAATTAGAATTCAACCATGTCAATTTCTTGTTCCAGATTGCTATGCTCATGGAAAACTTTTAAGACAAAGGCCATTTACCTTAAGGATTTTGCTGTTGTTGTCTTGAAGCATGACGGCCCCATGTGTCGCAGCGTCGATGACATGGACTGGCCCTTCCCACTTGCTTCTAAGTTTTTCCATGGTCAAATAGCTTGACCCTTGGGTTGAACATGAGGACCTTGTCTCATGAGTTGAATTCTTTTAACTTGATCCTCTTATCATGCCATCTCTTTTCATGGCTTCATGTTCAAACCTTTTTGCTCCATTCATTGTTTCATTTATGCAAGAGATTAGTAGACAACACATACCCAAAGGGATACATACTGATTTTGAAGCAAGGGTAGTGTTTGCCACAGAGCTAGTGGTCCTTTTTCCATGCTAATCAAGAGTTGGTTTTAGCTAGCATAGAACACTTATCCCATGATGTTCCCTCATTGTTCACCAAGACTTCAAAGCTTAAACAAGGTTAAGGCAAATTTGTGCAAAATTATTTAAGAATACCTCAAACCTTGATTTGTCTCCATGAATGATCTCATGACTTACCCACCAAAATTTAGGATTTTTTTGCAAGGGTGTCGCGGGGTTGGAACCACGGCAAGCATTGTTGTTCCAGTTGGTGTCAGAGTACGTGTCTACGATGGCTCAGGTGGACTCAAGAACACAAAATCATAGAGAGGGCGCAACGGTTTATCCTAGTTCGGGCCGATCGATGCCCTACGTCCAACAGCTGATGATCCTTATACTCAAGAGCACCCAAAATCGGGGGGTTACAACAGAGTGTACAAGCGAAAGAGAGAGATTTGGTAGGGGGTTAGCTCGGTGCTAATCCTGAGGTTGCCTCGCTACCGGCGGAGCATTCCCCTCATTGGAGAGGAGGAAGACGACGGAAGCGGTGGAGGAGCTCTCAGTGCCCCTCTCTCGGCTGCTCTGCTCTCGGTGCTGAGCAAGAGTAGATGGATGGCGAGGAATGGAATGATCTATCTGGGATCCTCCTCCTCTAGGATCCTCTTCCCTAGGATCCGAACTTATCCCTTATATATCGATATAGGTCGGGTATATGGCGGTTTGGGGGGTTGAGCCTATGGTCTACATGCGCCGGAGTCAAGGAGGGTCTTGCAGCGGCGCTCTATGGACCGTGGTGATGTTGTGGAGCCAAAGAAGCCTTAGCGCCGTCTGGCTGCTTTATTTGGACGCTCTGTGTGTCAGGCTATGTCGGCTTGGACCGGCCTCCCCTAGGTGGACCTTCTATAGTCCTCTTGGTGGCGAAGGAGGTCGGCTCTAGGGGCTGATGCGCGGGCCTAGGAGCCCTCGAGCCCTTGGAGGCCGAGGGAAAGCTTGTCTTCTTGTGTGACGCCCCGTGCGTGACCCTGTCGGTGTAGCGGCCGGCACGGCCAAGCCCAAAGTGCTACATTGAGGAGCGCCCAAGCCTTGGTGGCTTGAGGCATGTCGCCTTGTGCCCTAGCCTTGGCTGGCGTCATAGGTCAGGCAGGAGCCGAGGGCTGGGCTTAGGCTTCCCGTCGATCGGGAGCCTGAGGCTCAGGCAAGCCCCTAAGCCCTAAGCAAAGGCCTTGGCATGTTTAGGCTCGGGCAAGTTCCTTAGTCTGAGGGTGCGCGTGAGCGTACCCGATGGGTATAGCCCCTGAGCCCCCAGGCGATCCTGGGGGGATTGGCCGGGGGGTCTCTTCAGTCAGAAACCATAGATCCCGAGGCTTCACATACCCATATGTTAGGATCTCATTAGGAGCCCCTGAGCCCTTCGTGGCCTCACTTGTCCATGATGGCGACGAAGGGCTGAATTCGACCTTCCAGTGACCGAACTAGCCATGGCGGGGATGGCTTCCGCTGACGAGAGGGCGGTGCCCACCATGGGGGCCCTTCCCCAGTGCGATGGGGGTGCCTGGCCACCGAGGCCAGGTGACAGTGGTGCCGACCCCTGTTTAGATCCTATGCCGCGTAGGTCTACGGTCCGAGCGAGGGTTCGGTGAACTCATCTAGGAGTTACCAACTTTAGGCCCGGGGACACCCTTCTTTTTGGTCGGAGCCCACCATGGGTTGGGTGATCGAGAGCATCTAGGCTCTGGCTCGGGGCCACCTGATCACCTAGTGCGCCACGCCATTCTAGGGGCTTCGGTAGCAGGCCTCGATCCTCTCGGGACGACCTTCTTGGGACGACCTTCTGTGGCCATAGGTTGGGGCGCGAGGAGCGCGCCAAGCTCGGGTGAGGGGCCCTCGTTGGGCCCAACGCTCAGCGGCTCCTGACCCAACTCTAGAGAGTTGGTTGGTTTTGGGGGCATGCCGCCCGAGCGCCCATCGACGTAGCCCCCGAGGCCATCGTGGGGCCTCCTTGTCAGTGGGCATGGCGGCTACTGGGCACGTCCCATCGGCTGACGCTCTATGCATGCGGTTGATGGCGCATGGGGCACCGTGCCCGATGGAGGAGTTATGGCGTGCACTCCCATGCCGTCCCACTTCATCTGGGAGGTGGGATGTTAGGCCATGTGGAGTGGATCTAGCGGAGGAGAAGCCACGACACTTGGCGTGAGCGGATCTAAGCCGTTGATGGGGGGCGGTGGGCCCAAGGGGAGTCAGATCCCCTCAAGTCCCATGAGGAGGCGTGCACAGAGTGGGTGGCCCATGTGATTGGCTCAAGAGGTCGGGCCGATAGGGAGGTGGCGGTTTGCCTCCGCCTTGGGTCTAGCAACCGCCGCCACGTCGTACGATCGCGCGTGGGATCGTGGGTGCGTGGCAGCCGCTGCACATGGAGTACTAAAGCAGAGTCAGGGAGGTGGGGATGGAGGTTTACCTTCTGTCCTTAGCGAAGCCCTTCCCTTCCTGAAAGCCTCCGCTTTGCCTCGCCCTCGCTCATCCACTCGCCGCCGCTGTTCTTCCCCTTGTCCCCATGGCGGAATGGGCGCCTCCTGAGGTGACCGAGGTGGAGTTAGGAAGATGGAGGAGGACAGGCTAGCGCCGGAGGATGTCCTAGCGGCCGGCTGGTGCCCCCCACCATCGGGGAGTTAGTGCCGACACCCGAGGATCAGGAGGTCATCTCCTTCAACGATTTCCACCGCTTGGCGCTTGGGCTCCCCCTGCACCGCTTCGCGGGCGACATCCTGTACTTCTACGGCCTCTGCCTCCATGACCTGGCGCCAGAGGGGATCCTCCACATTGTGACCTTCATCACGCTGTGTGAGGCCTTCCTAGGATTGAGCCCCACTTCACGCTGTGGAGGTGGTTGTTCTAGGTGGTCCCGTCGTTCCCCGACGAGGGCCTTTCTAGCGATGGGGGGTGCCCGGATGCAGGTGCGACCGCATGCTGCTGGCCAGTACCTCACCCTTGCTCGTCCATCCGCTAGGCTTTGACACTGAAAGGTGCTGGAGGAGGTGCTGGTTCTACCTCCCCAACATGGTCTCGGTGCTCCCATCCTTCTTGGAGGAGAGGCCGGGCAGTGCCACCCCAGCTTTGTGGCGGCTGTTCCCCTTGGCGAAGGAGGACGTGGGGTTCCTGCTCTCATGGAGGACATTGAGGCCCTAAAGGAGCAGGGGATGACCGGGCCAGTGGTGGTGTGCATGCGCATTCACTGCCAGAACCTCCCATTGAGAGAGAGGGCGCATCCGTTGTGGCAGCACCAGGGGATCACCGACCCGATGATGGAGTTCCCTTATCCCATACCAGAGGAGTTGCTCAGGGTGCTGATGATCAAGGTTGTCGGTGCAAACTACCCGGGGGAGGGCGTCGGCCCTATCCATTTCAGCGTCGAGCACCCCCCTCCTATGGGCCATCCGTTCACCGGGATGATCTTAGAGCCCCCTCTCCACCTTCTATGGTGTAGCGGGTGTGGATGGCCGTGCCTCCGATAGGGTCGGTGGACACGCCGGTGCTGGAATTTGGCGCACCTCCGATGGTGGCTTTGGCTCTAGCTCTAGTGCCGCGCGCGGTGGTGGCCGACGGAGGGTTGCAGAGGCGCCAGAGGAGTCTCGCCCGGCGTGGGTGGAGTCTGCCTCGCTCTTCGTCCCCCCGGCGGGATAGGTAAGGATCATTTTTTGCTTCTCATCGCTCCCGTTACCGTTCTTGACTCCGATGTTTGCGCCGTGTGTAGTGGATTCCCTAGGAGAACAGTTGTTGAGGTCGGTTCCTTGAGCGCCGATGAGCCTCCTTGATGCCAGGTTCGCTTACTGTCACCTTCCCCGTCGGTGACCGGACCGGATCGGTGCGCCCCTTCATCGGGGGTGCCCTCCCGTGGTGCCCCACTTATGCCTTCTGTGGCGACGATCGAGGCACTGCGGAAGGAGCGGGACGATGCCATCGGGGCCACGGAAGATGCCCAGAGGGAGGCCGAAGAGGAGATGGTGGCTGCAGCAGCGGTGGAGAGCATGCGTGACGCGGCGCAAATAGAGGCAGCCCATCTAAGGGAGGATCTCGAAGGTACGGGTCGTTCCCTTTCTCCATCTTTGCTCCCCGCGGGTAGCGAACTTCGGGCCGTGTTCCCACACGGTTTTGATGTCTCAAACTTTTGCTGGTGTAGGCTCGAGAGAGGAAGCTCGTCGTTTGGAAGAGCAACTCCAAGGGCTTCAGGAGGAGGCAGGTAGGCTGCGGGCCTACCTCAACGCCTGTGGCGTGGAGTCGGGGGAGCTCCGGATCGCTTCCCTAGGCGCCAACCATGCCCACTTCCACAGGGGGGTGCGCGACAATGCGGCGAAGGTGAATGCGCGGCTCCACGCTGCGCCAGAGCACTTCCGTGAAACCATGGAGGATGGCGTCCGGCAGGGGCGGCTTCGGCGCTGGCCACAGTCCACTTCCGATTCCCTGGCGCGGTGAATGTTCGCGAGGTGGCAGGAGGCTTCCCCAGAAGCATCAATCCCATTGATTTGGCGTTCCTGATGCCCCGCCTGGAGGTCGCCGCCGACACCATCCTAGCGATCGTGCCCCTGGACGAGATCCCCCGTAACCCCTCGCCGGATCGCTGAAGAGCGACGGGCATGCCCGGCGCCTCCCCTGTCCCTATGAGAGAAGAGAGTTCAGCCAATATGTGTCCTGTGGTTGGTTTACGGGGTGTTGTCCCTAGAACAATTTAATGTTTTTCTTTTTGTTGTAAATATTTAGTTCGTGTGTTTGTCATTTCTTTACCGCCCTGTCTTTTTTATGCTTCTTGGGCACGCTCGACCTCCTTTCCGATCGGTATTTGGGATTCGCTTTCCCTCACAAGCCTTGGCTATGCCGTAGGTGGCCTTGGGTCATGCCCTCTTGGTGGCACACAGGCATTAGCGCTAGGTCGGGGTGTCTA
Organism: Miscanthus floridulus; assembly: GCF_019320115.1. Classification (NCBI taxonomy): domain Eukaryota; kingdom Viridiplantae; phylum Streptophyta; class Magnoliopsida; order Poales; family Poaceae; genus Miscanthus; species Miscanthus floridulus. The sequence goes on from NC_089589.1 coordinate 127,242,964, forward strand.
GGGGCACAAATAGACCGAAGTCAGAAGGTCGGGCAGGCGACGACCAACGAGGCAAACCTCGCGGTGCTCCGCGCTTACCAGAAGGAGGGGGGATTCACGGCAATTAGAAAGTGAACCAAATATTCAACTAAAAATGTAAGGTACGGGAATAGAAAAAGAATAGGGAAAGTTACATAGCTTTGCATTTCCTTCCGAGGCGCTTTGTCGAGGCGGAGGACGGGTGTGACGTAGCCCAGCTTGCGTTTCGGGCCCCTGGGCGGCGGGTTTGGCCATGGTCTTCCATCGCAGGGAAGGTCCAGTACCTTCCTCGATCGGGTCGGTCCCTTCTGGGGGTTCAAGCGCCTGGATGGAGGGGTGTGTCGTACCGCCGCAGCCGCTGGGTGACACCGGGCGCATTCGTGGGGCTTAGCCAATCGAACGCCGTCGTTGTCTTGGCCTCCTTTTCCACCGTCGAGAAGTACCTAAGGATACCGAGGAGGCTTTGTCGCCATCGCCAGGGGCCGCGTGGCTCGCTACCGCGCAAGCCTTCACCTTTGGGGTTCGAGTTCTGCCTCAACGGCCTCTAGGTCCCCTTACCAAGCCCACAAGCAGGTCACCACCTTCTCGTAGGCGGCTTGTGGGGCTGTGGGGCCCTTGGTTCGGCTGTGTGAGCCCTGGCGCCTTCCCGGTGGGGACTTCACCGCCGACGCAGTAGCGTGTACACGGTAGGGTGTAGCAGTCGATGCCGTCGGAGTCGTACTCCGAGCCGTTCCCCGAGAGGATCTCGAGGAAGGTGCGCAATGAGGGGACGTCGACCCCGACGGCGCTAGAGAGGATGGAGCTTCATGGCGCCTCGCGGCTGACGAGGTGCTCCAGCTCCAGCTGGAATGACACCGCCGCATTCTGGATCTCGAAAGGCAGGTCCAAGAGGTAGTACCAGAAGTGGTCAGGTGGCGGGAGCACCTCGCCGGTGGCGATCTGGTGGTGGATGTTGGCCAGCAAGTAGAACATCTGGCGCTAGTCCGACACGGTGGGGTGCGAACCTAGACCGCACCGGATCTACTGGGCCAGGACCTCGAGATCTGCTCCCAGGAGGCCCGATGGAGGGGCGATGTCGGGAGCTCGCTGCCCGCCGGCGCAGCCCCGTCGAGCGAACGAAGCTCGTCGTAGCAGTCGGTGATGTAGGCTAGGCTCCCAAAGTTGAGGACTTGGCCCGGAGCGAAGGCGCCGGCTGTGATGAACTCGCTGGGAAAGCGGACGCCGCCATCTAGGGGCAGCACCACTTGCTCCGGTGACGAGGCACGTGGCTCCGGCCACCATAGAGCCTGAATAGCACTTGACACTACCCCCTACCAGGCGCGCTAGCTGTCGTGGGGTCGGAACCGTGACAAGCATTGTTGTTCGAGTTGGTGTCAGAGTACGTGTTTGTGGTGGATTGGGTGGACTCAAGAACACAAGAATCACAGAGAGAACGCAATGGTTTATCCTGGTTCGGGCCGATCGATACCCTACGTCCAGCAGCTGATGATCCTTATACTCAAGAGCACCCAAAATTGGGGGATTACAACAGAGTGTACAGGAGAAAGAGAGAGATTTGGTAGGGGGTTAGCTCGGCGCTAATCCTGAGGTTGCCTCGCCACCGGTAGAGCCTTTCCCTCATCGGAGAGGAGGAATACGACGGATGCGGTGGAGGAGCTCTCGGTGCCCCTCTCTCGGTTGCTTTGCTCTCGGTGTTGAGCAGGAGCGGATGGATTGTGAGGAATGGAATGATCTGTCTGGGATCGTCCTCCTCTAGGATACTCTTCCCTAGGATCCGACCTTATCCCTTATATATCGAGATAGGTCGGGTACATGGCGGTTTGGGGGGTTGAGCCTATGGTCAACATGCGCCGGAGTCCAGGAGGGTCTTGCAACAGCGTTCTATGGACCGTAGCGATGTCGTGGAGCAGAAAAAGCCCTGGGCACCGTCCGGCTGCTCTGTTCTGACACTCTGCATGTCATGCTGTGTCAGCTTGGACCGGCCTCCCCCTGGTGGACCTTCTGGAGTCTTCTTGGTGGCGAAGGAGGTCGGCTCTAGGGGCTAATGCACGGGCTTGGGAGCCCCTGAGCCCCTAGAGGCCGAGGGAAAGCTTTTCTTTTTGTGTCACGCCCTGTGGGCAAGGCCGCGCCCAAAGTGCTACGTCAAGGAGCCCCCAAGACTTGGTGGCTCGGGGCTTGTCGCCTTGTGCCCGGGCCTTGGCTGGCGCCGTAGGCCGGGCAGGAGCCGAGGGCCGTGCTCAGGTTTCCTGTCGATCGGGAGCCAAAGGCTCGGGCAAGCCCCCGAGCCCTGAGCAGAGGCCTTGGCATGCTCAGGCTCAGGCAAGTTCCTTAGTCTGAGGGTGCACGCGAGCGTACCCGATGGGTATAGCCCCCGAGCCCCCGGGCGATCCTAGGGGGATCGGCTAGGGGGTCTCTTCGATCGGGAACCATAGATCCTGAGGCTTAACATACCCATATGTTAGGATCTCTTCAAAGGGTTTAGTCCATATGTACAACCACATTCTGTACAAGTATGTTTTGATTCAATAATCAAACTTGACGTCATGTCTTATTTGATTAAGGCGGGCTATTTTGACCTAAGCACCATGCTTAATTTAAAAAGCCTATGGAGGTACGATCGATCAATACAACCAAACCAAAGCATACTAGTGTAGAAAAAGGAAGAATGAGAGCATATACAAGATTCATTCAATTGGAGACAAGAGTATGGATGGTGAACCAAAAGAAGTATATATATATTTTTTAATTTTATTTTGAAGTGAAAGAAACAAATGTAAAAGAAATGCATCAAAAGAAAGGGAGAAGGCATGTCAAACCAGTCAAGGAGTATGTTAGAATGGAGTGGATCCTGACGGGTAGGCCTAAAGGACCATGGTGGGTTCGGCCGACCCCACCTTGGAGCCTCTGGCCACTTTGGTGCCTTCCTGTGTATTCTTACCTCTAAAGATGTATCTCTGCACTTGCGTTTTCTGGTTGTGTGTCCATGGGGACATCGCCCGATGTCAAAAAGTGTCCTTTGCGGGCCAAATTTGACGTGCAACTATGTTTGGCCATGGACATCACCATGACATGTCCATTACTATGCCAAGGTGTCCTTGGGGGTCGCCACACTTGGCTCAGTGTGTGCTGTATCACAAAAACAGAGAGAACGTCAAGTGCAGGGGCTCTGCTGGTGGCAACACACCAGCATAACCAACAAGTCTCATTTATTCCACTAAAGTCAGGCACAAGTTGCATCAAGTTGGTGAAGCGGTTTCCCTTTCGACACCAACCTTCGTGGACCTAACTGCAAAAACTCATACCAAATCACTACAAGATTTGTAATATTTAGGCTTCGTTTGGATGCGCATGTATTTATCTCAATCCACATATGTTGATGTAGATTGAAGTGAATTTAAATTAAATTCCATTCCATTTCACTCCAACACATGTGGATTGAGGTGGATACACATGCATCTAAACAAGGCCTTATGATAAACAAACATATCTACAACTATCCCTGCAAAAATTTTAGGAACAGGAAGCATGAAGGGGTTGTAGATCTTGTGCGTGGTGATGGCAGAGAGAAGGATTGACTTGTGCTTTTCATCAGCAGAGCTGCCTTACGGGACATCACTGCCGAAACATCGAGCTCCAGCTCCATTTCCTAGGTCCAATCGTGCCGACCTTAGTAATCAAACATAAGATTCACCCGATCATTAATCGGTTGCACCCTCCGGCAATTAAAGGTTTGAATTAGGCCTATACCGATCATGCTCAACACATGATCATGTTTGCTAGTCTCTAGAAAAGCGGCTCCTTGCCTTCTAAGCAAATATAATTCTATTATATAAGCTGGCCTCGAAGCTTAGCGATGGATCTACCACATTTAAACAGTTTTATTCTTCAACACCAATAGTTTCTTCCTTGGTGAGTTCTTCTAATTCTAGTTGATTACATTTACACGATTTGGTTTCAAAGTGTGTACAATAGTTGCCATATTCAAATATTGTTCAACTGAAAACATTATAGAATAAACTAACAATATTTGTGTTAGACCATTTCCCCTGAAACGTTACAAACATGGCTAGGATATATAATGATTTGATAATTTCTTCTTGCAGAAGGATGGCAGCACAGAAGATTCTTTCCTGCTAACTATCGATAAAAAGAGCTTGAGGGAAAGAATAGAGGACCTAGAATATATTGCCAATTGCTCGAAGAAATCACATCTGTTGAATCAACATAGTAACAGCAACAAGCTTTCTGTCAAGCATACTGACAAGGAAAGCATCAGCATACAGAAGGATATTGAAGACTTGTACAGAAGCATTGAACGGAATGTATTTGGCCGAGAGAAGGAGCGTAAGCATATATGTTGTTTGCTTCGAAAGGGACCAAATGCTGAAGCAGCTAGCTCAAGTACAAGTAAATGTTATTCTGTGGTCGGCATATATGGCATTGCAGGGTCTGGGAAGAGTACCCTAGCGCAATACGTCTGTGACTATGAAGAGGCCGAAGGAAACCATTTCAATCTGGTCATGTTCATTCATGTGTCGAAGACATGCAGACTGGATGATATATTTCGTGATATGCTGGAACAGATTTCTCGAAGCCGGCCATCCGGTACCAAAGGTCTTAAAAGTTTATGCAAGGAGTTGAAGGGAAATTTGAAAGGCAGATGCTTCTTGTTGGTGTTGGATGATCTATGGGTCCATTATGGGAATCAGAAGGAGTGGCACATTTTTCTTGACGCCATCAATGCTGGTCAGCGTGGAAGCAGAATCCTGGTGACAGCTCAAACAAAAGATGCAGCTGCAGCCCTAGGTGCTCAGGAGCAAATTCCAATACCAGATTTGGGAGAGGACCACTACTTATCACTGTTCATGCATCATGCTATACAAGCAGGCTCAGTTGGTTATGATGTTGAGTATGAAAGAATTGGGAGAAGGATAGTGGAAAAGCTCCACAGATCACCTATGGCAGCGGTAACAGTGGCAAAAAGGCTTCAAAGGAACAAAAGCTTGGATTTCTGGGAAAGAACAGCAAACCTTGATGTTCTGAATGAGACCATGGGAGCACTGTGGTGGAGCTACCAGCAGCTCGGCACAGACATTAGGCGATGCTTTGAATACTGCAGCACGTTTCCTAGAGGATACATGTTGAAACGGGACATGTTGGTTCACCTGTGGATAGCACAAGGGTTTGTAAAGACCAGTGGTGCAACGGAGGACATGGAAGCATTAGGCAACCGATACTTTGACGAGTTGCTGACATTCTCGTTCCTGCAAATGCACAGAACGGTTATTGGTACTGAGCAATTCACAATTCATGATCTGCTGCATGAGTTGATGGAAAGGGTTGCCGGAAGTGACTTCTTCAGAATTGATGTGAATAATGGCTTGCCAAAAGAAATCCCGGCAGAGGTCCACCATCTATTCGTTGAGACCTACGACAGAGCAGGGATCATAGAGAGGATTCTGGACTTGGCAAATCTTCGCACCCTGATCCTTGAGGAGTTGGACGGGAGCATGTCTAAAATGCTGACAGCACCACCTTTTAAACACACTGGGTATAATGACTTGAGTAACCAAGTTGTTTTTGAAAGTATGCTCATGAGACTGAGGAAACTGCGTGTCCTGATCATCAGAGTAAGAGGATACCATAATAAGCTATCGTTCTTGGTCCCATCATGTATTGATCAGTTGAAGCATCTACGTTATTTTCGGTTTCGTTCCCCCAACTATGTGAACCTGATTATCCCAAGCACATTCAGCAAGCTTTACCACATGCAGATCCTGGATGCTCCTGACCTCAGATTATCCTGTGCTGAAGATGTGGCTGATCTCATCCATCTGCGGCACTGCTATCCAAGCTTGAACCTACCCAACATTGGCAGGCTGACACAACTCCAAACAATGCCGCACTTCAGAGTAGGGAAAGAACCAGGCTACGAGCTAAAGCAGCTCAAATACCTTAACAGTCTTGGAGGCACCCTGAGAATATCTGGTCTTGGAACTGTCGGAGGCAAAGAGGAAGCCCTAGAAGCCCAGCTACCCCGCAAGAAGCGGCTCAATGTACTGGTGCTGGACTTCAACGAAAAAATATACGGCGACCATCCAGACGTCGAGGCAGAGGTGCTCGAGGGCCTTTGCCCGCCGGAGCATCTTGTGCAGCTGTGTATCTGGTGGTACTGTGGTTCAATGTATCCTAGCTGGATGCTGAACCATCAGCATTCAGACGCCCCGAAGCACCTTGACAAGCTTGAGCTCTGCGAGTGCAGAGGATTGGTATCCATTCCCCAAGGCAGTGAGTTCTTCGTCCATCTCCGTTTGCTCCGCATTGTTTCGTGCGGCTGGGACTCCTTGCCTGATAACATGGAGAAGGGCCTTAGGTCGCTCCAGAAACTGGTCATCCGGAGTTGCAGAAATATCGAGCTCCTTCCCACGCTGCCTCCTTCTCTTCAGGAGATCACTTTGGTCGACGTCGGCAAGCTTAGGACGTCCTGTAAGGAGAGGGGACACAGGAATTGGCTAAAGATTCAGCACATTCCCAACAAGAAATTGTACGAGTGATGAGCTAATAAGACATCCCACTAAAGCATGTCCCATTATAGGAGGCGTTTACAAATGCCTCCAAAAATGGTCAAAACGCCCTCAAAGACCTTTTGAGGCATTTATTAAAACGCCGTCTAAAACATGGAAGTAAAAGGTCTTTTGAGGCGTTTTTCCAAAATGCCTTTTAATATCAACATTTAAAGGTATTTTCTGACTGCCTAAAATACTATTTAGAGGCGTTCTGTAGAACGCCTTCAAACATTAATGGAGGCATTATTAGAAATGCCTCCAAAATCAAGCTATCCATATGGAACTGCTAGAAATATAAAATCGACACAATCCATTCAAGAATGAACCAATGAGAGGCTGAGAGCACACGTTACACTATATCCAGCATTTAATTCTATCAGACATACATAGTTATATTTGTAACTAGACACAATAAGGTAGAAAAATATATTCATCTCCAAATGATGTTCCTCGGTCCTCATGTTTAGGTCCTCACTCCTAATGACGCTTCTTGCTCCCTTTAAGAGAGATAAAAGCCTGACATGTTCATATCACAGCTATATACATATGTATGTGTCAATCCAACTAACTATATATGTTGAGTCACTACCAGCAGATGAGTACTGGAAAGAATAATTTTGAAAGGATCAGCAACAAATTCCTAATAATTTTGCACGACATAAAAACAATAAGCAACCAGGAGCCTAGAACCCATTCAGACACAGTTACATGTAGATCCTCCAATACCTTATTAATTGGTTCAATGGCAAACCGCGCGCCTGGTGACTTGCGAATTGAAGCGACGCCTAACACTGTGCTGGCACAGTTGAAACCAAAAGGTGTTCGTCCAGTAGGCTCTTGTATTGCTCCCGCACCTTCCCAATTTCGAGCCGCAGATTCTGTTCCTGTTCGACACAGTCACACAAGATCAGGATCAAGATCCACTCTTATATGTGCTAATGATCATAACGACCACACCAGGTGGGCAGAGAATTTTACCTTGAGTAGTAGCTCCTTCTCTGCCATCTCAAACTGCGAGGCATCTACAGAAATAACAATGCAAAACAAAGGTAATAAACACTTTGCCAAAAACACTATAGGATGAAATTAAACCAAAGCAAGATTATTAGGCTCACTCTTCATGGAGCATCTGGTTTTCCATCTTCAAGAAGCAAAATTCGCTCAGCTCTCGCCCTCCCATATACTGGCATGCCTGTTTTGTTTTGTCAAGACAAATCAATATTACATAGAGATCGCATAAAAATCAAAGGCGACAGTGTGCACCAAAAAGGTACTAGTATGGATGAACAGCAAGGTTGTCTGTACTAACCTGATCAGTAACTGAGCTGCTGCTGGCCAAATCCTGCATAGCCTGCCTTTTAATCGCAACTGTCAGAGCAGCATCGTCATTCCTTATTGTTCAGTGCCCTCATCATCCATCAATGGATGATCAGAAAAGAGATCATGTGAGGAAGAATCCCCTTAATAAAAATTGAAGCAAAAAGATTTCAGAGCAGAAAAAGGGCAGTTATAATTTAATAACAGTAAGGCAGGTATGTAATGAACTCGTACTGTTAGGTTGACTTAGTCCACAACATAACAAAAAAAAACTAAAGAGAATCCACCATTAATTGCATGTCTCATATGGCAGAACAAAAACCAAACTGACTTTCAAGATGTAGCTTACAGATCTGCACAATTTGGTCAATGATTTGGTGCAGTGCGGGCTGCAATATCAATATGGTCGTGTGGGCTGGTTTCTGTACACGAGGGATTGGACTGGGGTGGGCTAATTAATTAACGCATGCACGTCTGGACAGGTGTGGGTTCAGTGCGGATCTCAGCCCACTGTCAGGTTTATGTAGTAGAGCAATCTTCACTAGAGGGGGGAACACAATAAACAGCTAGGCATGATAATTGAAGAAAAAATAAAACAGCTAAGCTAAGACTGGTGTACATACCACAGATCCATCTAACCGCCGAATTATGACTCCAGCACCTGATTTCCCAGGATTTCCTATACAAGCTCTGTCAAATTCAAGAATACAAGAGAGCTGTAAAAGATAGAGTGCACTGGTGGGATTGGGAAGAGCTCAAAATTCCCAAAACAGTGAAGGTATATCACAAATATACATGCAGACCAAGCAGCAACGCAACCACCTGAGATGTAACTTTCAAAAGATCAGCTTAACACTCAAGTTGTCTTAGGTAAGGTAAGGCCCTGAGAATCAAGGCAAGTTGCCATACGACGCTGAGATAGATACTACTACAAAGTACAAAAATGAAACTATTTCCGTGATGATAATGTGTGCCTAGAAATGACAAGAACTGGTTCAAGAGAAAACAATGTAGACCATAGGGAATCAGATTAATCTGTAGTGTAAAACACTGGCAAGTGATGGAGACAAAGAGCACTGCATTCTTTAAATCAGCATATATGTTTTACTATGAGAAGCCATACTGATTACTAACTATTTCACCTGAAATCATAGGGAAATCAGGTGTAATTTCAAGTATCGTATTCAAGTGATTATCACAAGTAGTAGTTACTTGAAATCATAGGGCTGTAAAGTAGATGTAAATAAACAAGTGCTAAGTGTGCTGCAGTCTTCTTAAGAACGAAATTAGGGGATCTTTCTACCCTAGTTGATTTTTTTTTTCAAGCACTAATGGTTGGTTAGTTATTTGTAATTTTATAACTAGTTGAGAAGAAGCCAAAACTTTGAGCAAGAACAGTATGGAGAGTAGGGATTACCATTTGCACCCTTTGCAACATATGATTACTCTCCAGCAAAGCCTATAGGTAATTTTAGAGGTTGATTCAATGAGAAATTGTTGAGTCCTTGCTGGTTTGCTGAGTATATTCTAAGGTTTGTTACCAACTTGTATTGGTCCATCACAAAGCCATTACCAGGACTCGCTTACTGGATTAGCTAACTTCAGAATAATCAAAGGAAATCACAATCTAGATGCTCCCATTCCTCAATCATTAGCTCTTATACGAACAACAGAAGATCAACGTGTGTCCATTATATGTCTCAACTATGTATCTATATATCTTCCTTCACAACTGACTAAGAGAGCAAAACATGTCATAGTTAGCGACATTTAGCCCATGCCCTCTACTCAATGGACTAAATCACTGGAGGCACAGAATAATCTGTAATGAAATAAACTGAAATTGGGGAATTTAGTGACTGAATGAACAATGGTGACTACCTTTACGGCATTACTCTGCAAAACGTCAGCAAATTGATTTGTTAACTGAGTAAACGAAGTGAGGGAGCAGATCCACTAATACCTTGTGATGCCAATGTGTCACTGCCATCTTAATCCAAACCATAATATCAAGCTAGATGGAATCGAGAGCAGATCCACTGGCAGGACATAAATGTTATGAAGCAGGTCAATAAACTCACCTTGCATATATGGGTCTGCGCATTGGATGGTTCTGCAGGTGAACTCCAGGAGGTGGATGAGGATGATTGATCCACTGCAGCACGCACTCGATCGGTCGTCGGAGCCGCGGCCTGCCGACGGATTGGGCCACCGCCACCTGTCGGGAGGGGCTGGCCGAGCGTGCCGTTGCTGGCTGGGAGGAAGGGCCCGACACCGCCACTCTATAGGGAGAGAGAGCCATGCGCGCCGCTGCCGTCGGAGGGAGGGGGCCCAACGCGGCTGGCTCGGAGGGAGAGGGCCGAGCGCACCGCCGCCAGCTAGGAGAGAGGGGCCGTGCGCACCGCCGCAGCCGAGAGCACCGCCGCCGACCGGGTAGGAAAGAGGGGCCGTGCGCACCGCCGCCGAGCGCGTCGCCGCCGACCGGGTGGCTGGAGCCGCTTGGGCCGTCGTCGCCGCACCTAGGGGAGAGGGTCAACCGCCGTTGGGAAAGGACGCGTGGGAGGAGGTGGGCGGCGGAAGAGATGCGAGACAGCGAGGGATGAAAAGAATGAGAGGGAGGGAGGGAGGGCGCACCGGACACGGCGACCGAGCGGGGCCCACCTGTCGGCGCCGGGTAAACTCGGAGCGCGTGGTGAAAGATTGTGTGGACGAAAGCCGTACACGTATTTCAGTTGCACACGCACAAGATAAGAGATATCAGGTCTAAGACTGTCTCCAATGAGAGGAGGCAAATCCAAAATGGGTTACGCATAGTTGCTTTGCCTATCGAAAACAGCCTCCAACGGCTGACCCAGACAGACGACCCATTTTGGCTATCAACCGAAGCGCTACGCAAAAAAGCATGCCCTCTCTCCTTGGACGCGCTCGCTCGCGTCGGCACCGCTCGCCAACGGCGGCAGCGCCGCCGCGCCTACGCCGACCCCGCTCGCCCGCGCTCGGGCGCCGCGTGCGCTCGTCTGGTGTCCGCGCCGGGGATCCGCATGACCTCGCGCGCTGCGTCGGCGGACGAGGCCACCACGACGCGGAGCTCGCCGAGGCCACCACGACTGAACCTATTATTGCTCTTCCATCTCCATTGCCCCTGCTGCTCATCCTCGTGGCACACGCAGGGCGCTGGTGACGCAGCCGTAGTGCTGCCGCAGGTGCCTCGTGATGCAGCCGCCGTGTGCCAGCCCAGACAAGCACGGGACCAAGCTATGCATCTCCTTCGACAGCTAACGTGCACGGGACCAAGCAGGAGCGCGCGAGGACGAAGCACCAGTGCCGCGGGGCCACGCCGGCGCGACCAAGATGGCCGGACGCGGACGGCCGCAGCTGCGGGGCCACGTCGCGCCCCAGCGGCGTTGCTGCAGCGCCGCTGCAGGAGCGTGCGAGGGTGAAGGCACCGCTGTTGCGGGGCCACGCGACCGCGGCCGAGACAGGCGGAGGCGGACCGGTGCTGCTGAGGGGCCGCGCGCGGCCCGGCGGCGTTGCCGAGGTACGGCTTAGCGGCGCCTTGCGGGGCCGCGCCGCGTGGCCAGCGGAGGGCGCAGGTGCGGCGTTCCGGCTGTGGCGGCGTCATAGCCGGTGGAGGCCGCCGAATGGTAGCAGCAGTAGTGAAGTGGGAGCTCGGATATTTTTGCGGATGCAGGGATTTGGGGCTCCTCTGTTGGAGAGTGAAGCTACGGAGATGTAACCTTTTTTTACTGTGTATTACCCAAACCGAGAAATAGGTCTCAGATATGGGTTACGTTGTTGGAGTCGTCTAACACTGTCTGACCCATAAGAGCATCTAAACACAAAATGAGTCTTCGATAATACTGTATCAGTCTCCGACAGAGTATTTATATAGGAGACCTATTTTGAGTGACAGGGAAGACACAACCTAAATATGAGTATCCTCTCTCTTGGAGACCCATTTGCAGAAAGGATTCTCTTTTGGGTCTTATTGTTATAGAAGATAAAAAATGGGTATTGAAACCATTGCCGCACTACCCAAACATGAAATGGGTCTTGTATTTGGGTTCTCATTGTTGGAGACAGCCTAATAAGGCGTTTTTGCAGAACGCCGCTGATTCCTACAGGTAATGAAGGCGTTTTTTCCAAAATGCCGCCGATTCCTATGGGTAATGAAGGCGTTTTTCATTGCCATGTTTGCTTAGCTGATAAGCCATGGCTGAAAATATTGTTGACTGATTTGTTGTGAGAGAAAAATATTGTTCGTTAGCTGAAAAAGTATGGCTTATAAGCCAAGCGAACAGGATGCATATCAGCCTTTGAAAACATGTTTGTAGCGGCGTTTTCACAAAAATGCCTTTATATATTTGGAAACTAAGGCACTGAGAAAAACGCCTTTAACAAAACGCCTTCTAGACATGCCATAGTGTCCCCTCTACCCGTACCTTACCATTGTGAGTGTATTCTTGCATTGCAAGCCCATAGAGAATTTGATTGGTTGTGAATAGTGCCGGCCCTAAGGGGTGGGCAGGAGGTGCGACGGCTGAGGGCCCTCGCGGGATGGGGGCCCAAGCTCAAATATATAATACTCCATACCCTTTAGCTATAGTTCATTAGGATTTAAGATTAATGAGAAGATGCAGCGGCCCATCAGCAAAAGGAGTCGTGGGCCTCTTTCTTTCCGGGAGGCAAGGAGCCGAGCCGCCAACACCTGCACACGTGCACATAGCGATTGCGAGTCGCGACTTCCGGACTTCTGGCGAGACGGGAGACTGCGAGACACGCAGCGCTGATCACCAGTTCACCACGCGATCACCAGCGCAGATCACCGAGACACCGATGCTCAAGTTCCAGTCTTCCAGAAGCCAGACGACGGCGTTCCAGACGACGACGACGACCAGGCAGCTGAAGCAGGGCTCGACGAAGACGACAACATCTGATCTTGGTTATTGCCTTCTGCCCTTTTTGTGATTTGTGAATCTTGGTTCTGAATAAGTTCATATCCAAATTGACTAGGCCTTAGGTTTTTTTTCCTTGTTCAATTTTTGTCTAGTACTTTGTACTCATATAATTATGTTTTTCTTATAATTTAGGTCAGGTGTTAGAATTTTAGAATGTTACCTAAGAAACATTTGTCGAGAGAGACCGTCGCGACAAGTTCGCCAGAGGGCCCTCAAAATCATAGGACCGGCACTGGTTGTGAAGCCTCTATTCTCCTAGCTACCAGCAATAATGAAGGTGAATCGAGTCTCACACTTGTAATACTAGGGCTTGTTTAGATTGAAGTTTTTTCACTCTCTCTTCATCACATTAAATCTTTAGACACATACATGGAGTATTAAATGTAGATAAAAAATAACTAATTACACAGTTTGATTGTAAATTACGAGACGAATCTTTTAAGCCTAGTTAGGCCATGATTGGACAATAATTGTTAAATACAAACAAAAAGTGCTACAATGTCAAATACTAATTCCTAACTAAAACCTAAACAAAGCCCTAATGGAAGCCAGAGACTTAGGGTAGCCCAATGGTTAAAACTAGCACGGTTTTCATAGCAGACCATCTATAGAACTGTACCACACAATGCAGGGTCTTGGTATAATAAATGTCGCCTTTTTTATCTTTCTTTCAATCTCCAAACTTCATCTGCCAGCTGCCTTTTTCCTCATAAAAAAGTCTACCTAACCCCCACCATTCAAGGTAGACTACTTCACCTCCAAACTATAAAATCGAATTTCTATCCTCTGAATTTTCTAAAACCGGTCAAATAACCCAAGTGATTTTGGACGGTGGTTTTGCTACAGTGACGGGGTTTGTCTTAATTATAGATAATACATAGATTTAACAAGAATAAACTTAAATAAATCTATAATTAAGTCATACATGATCCAATGAGTATGAAATTTTTAATACAGTTCAAGCATACAATAATTAGACCACCATAAAAAATTCATCACAATTGGATCGTAGAAGCTACAGTTATGAATTATTCCAATTAATTATAGAAAAGCATAGATCTAAAGCTATAGCAAAACTTTGTACTAAAATATACCATATTATATGTTCACTGCGTAGATTTACTCATGTGGAGTCCAATAAAATTAGATTTTTCTATGATTTACTATGATTTTTTAAAAATTCAGCGAAAATAAATAAAAAATAAAAAGACAAAATCATCGTTACTGTAGCAAAATCATCGTCTAAAATCGCTTGGGGTTATTTGATCGGTTTTAAAAAATTTAGGAGATACGATTTTATAGTTTAGGGTGAAATAGCAGAGGGTTACGTACACTTTTCCCTTTTTCCTCAGGAAGCACAAGCAAAGCAGGTCGCCGCTCGCCGGACATCAGCGATGCAAGGGGGCAGGCCACCGGCCGCGGCAAGCTTGCCTCCCTTGTCGTCAGCGAGCTTGGCCCTGTCGCCAGGAGTTGGAGCTCGCCCGCACCATGAAGCTCGTCGTCGTCATAGAGCCCGGCCGTGGCCTGTGCGGACGGTGAGCGCGGCGACGGCGGCGCGGCGAGGTCTGGTTGGACGATGGCGCGGACTGCGCGGACGCGAGCGGCCTGGGCAACGATGGCGCGACCTTTGCGGACAGCGAGCGGCCTTGAGGACAGAGCCGCGATGAGCGCGTCCTGGGCGGACGCGAGCGGCCGGGAAACGACGGTGCAGCCTGTGTGCGGACGGCGAGCGCAGCCTCTGCGTACGGCGGCATGGCGAGTACGGCTTGGGCGACGGCGGCACGACGAGCACTGCGCGGCGCTGCAGCGAGCGCGGAAGAGGAAGTCGCATCGCGGGCCGTAGAAACGGGTCGTTTCCTCCCAACGGCAAATTAGCGATTTCTTCGTACCTCGGTTCACGAAAAGACGTGGTTTCTCGTCTAAGAAACGGTTTCACCGGATTTTTCTCTCTTTCTTTATTAATTAGGTTACAGCAGGACAATTAACATTAATATTTCATTGCGAGTGCCCTTATGAGTGTACACGCGAACTATATAGGCCCACAGGTAGGATATTTTGCTATCCGACATCCAAATTATGGCCCCGTTTAGATAAAAAAATTTGGATTTTGGCTACTATAGCACTTTTGTTTGTATTTGGCAATTAGTGTCTGATTATGGACTAATTAGGTTTAAAAGTTTCGTCTCGCGATTTCTCACCCAACTGTGCAATTAGTTTTTTTTCGTCTATATTTAGTACTCCATGTATGTGCCGCAAGATTTGATGTGAAGGATACTACGCAAAATTTTTTGAAATCTAAACAAGCCCTATGTGGAACTAATCCATCAACTGTGCTCCCGCACGGGTTAGATTTTCCGTATGGGCTAACTTTGTGATACTTTAGCAATAGTAAACGATTCTTAATATATGTTTAAATAAATTTGATTTCTCGGTTAGGTATTTTTTCCTTCATTTATTTGAACAGTGTGTACAGCAATATTAAAAGATTATTATCTTTTTTAATAATAGATGTCGATAATTTAGATTCAAATTTTGTTTGTCTTCAATTACAGTTCTTAATGGTAGAGTCATATTTAACATATATTATACTATTTCTTAGTAATCATAATATATTATATGGCTATTACTGATTAATTTTTAGGATTCAGCTTTTCCTAGTGCCACATGAAAGGTGTTCAGCCAAAAATTTTCTTATTAATTTTGAAGCTAAGCGAAAAAAAAGATTGATAAGAGATTGTAGCAAATTTAATTGGTCGTTTCCAATAGTTGGTCCTTAATGCGTTTTTTTATAACATCCTAAATGCGTTTATGTATGCATAGTAGGGGCGCATTCGAAGGTCCCAGAGACCGACTGATTATATTAAAAAAAATTGAAGGTTGTCTTGGGAGGATAAAAAGAGATGGCATAATTTATTACTCTGAGTAAACAATGAAGTGATTTTATATCTCTGATGACATCCCCTTTCTTCTCTTTGTAGCCCCCTTTCTTCTCTTTGTAGCTCATGCCCCCAGCACCAGACGCAGCACGCAAATTACTTGGGGTGTTTAGATCCGGTGACTAAAATTTAGGAGGTGTCACGTGAAGGTGTTGTATGGGGTGTTTGATACTAATAAAAAAAATAAATTACAGAATTCGTCAGTACTCCACGAGACGAATTTATTAAGCCCAATTAATCCGTCATTAGCATTTGTTACTGTAGCACTGTATTGTCGAATCATGGACTAATTAGGTTTAAAAGATTCGTCTCGTAAATTAGTCGTAAGCTATATAATTAGTTTCGTAATTAGTTTATATTTAATACTTCATATATGTACCCAACATTCGATGAGACCACGATTAAAGCTTACGAGAAAAACACACTAGAGGTGGAGTTGCCGAGGCCCGTGCGTTGACGTTACCTCGAGCTTTTTTTGGGGCGGAGGCTCCTCAACTCCATCCGCCTGGTCGCTTGGATTGAACCTGCAGGAGCTCAGGCTGGGGTCGTCAGCGCGCATATGCACGGAAACGCCGTGGCCCGTGACGGATCCTGGGATCTTCGCGCGGTCGCAATCTCTCTTCATCGTTTTGATTTCTCCGGTACTGTGTATATCGACCTTCACCAATTAATATTCCATAGTTAAAAAGCAGTGATTGAGTATTATAAGAATAGTTTTTGTCGTAAAGTATTACCTCAATATTGAAAATGATGTTTATAGAATTTCCTTGTACACAATATTTTTGACAATGTTTTCTTCTACGGAAATGCTACTGTGTGGGGCGTCAGTCCCGTTCGGACGGACCCGCACAGCAACGACTCGACCGCGCGGTGCCCCTTATCCGCTCGACTCCCTCCTCCATCCCGTCCCGTGACCGCTCACTCACTCTCGCTCTGCTCGCCCGCTCCTCCACTCTCTCGCTGCTGGCACGCAGCGCTCGCGCGCCGCCACCCCTCCCTCCCTTCCTCCCTCCCTCCGCGACCTCCATGCCACCGGAGACGAGGGCAACGGCGGCGGCTTCCATTGAGCCACCCCTCCCTCCCTCCCCCCTCCATGCCACCGAAGAGGAGGGCGACGGCGGCGGCTTCCATTGAGCCGCCCCTCCCTCCCTCCCCATCCATCCGCGACCTCCATGCCACCGGAGAGGATGGCGATGGCGGTGACTTCCGGCAAGCCGCCCCTCCCTCCCTCCCCCCTCCCTCCGCAACCTCCATGCCAATGGAGAGGAGGGCGACGACAGCGGCTTCCGGTGAGGTAGGTGGGTCCTTCTCTGGATCTGAGCCCTCCTCCTCCACTTTCTCCTCTGGATTTGAGCTCTCCTTCTCCTCCTCCCCCCCCCCCCCCTCCTTCTCCTCTGGATCTAGATCTGAGGGACGTTGTGATGGTTAGGGTTCCGTCGAGCTCTGTTGCAGTAGCGTTGTTTTGCTGTTGCAAGTATTCTTTTTTTTTGCATTAGTCTTTTTTCTGATGTTGTATCTCGCATTGCGCTTTGTTTCTGTTGTTGCGGCAGCGTTGTTTTGCCGTTGCAACGAGTATTCTTTTTTGTTGCATTAGTCTTTTTTCTGATGCTGCATCTCGCATTGCGCTTTGTTTCTGTTGTTGCAGTAGCGTTGTTTTGCTGTTGCAACAAGTATTCTTTTTTGTTGCATTAGTCTTTTTTCTGATGTTGCATCTCGTATTGCGCTTTGTTTCTTTGTTGTTGCAATAGCTTTGTTTTGCTGTTGCAACAAATATTTTTTCTTTGTTGCATTAGTCTTTTTTCTATTGTTGATTTCTCGCATTTGCTTTTTTTGTTCTGTTTGTTGCAGTAGCCTTGTTACGGTGTTGCAATAAGTAATATTTTTTTGTTGCATTAGTTTTCTTTTTTCTGATGTTGCATCTCATATTGTAGTAGCTTTGTTCTTGTTGTTACAGTCGCTTTGTTCTAATATTGCAGTAGACTTGTTCTGATGTTGCATCTCGCATTGCGTTTTGTTTGATGTTGCAAACATGTAATACTTCTGATGGGAGCGCGGTGAGGATGCGACGCACCTAGCGTGGGCGCGGTGGGGGGATGGCGGGGGGGAGACGGGCGGTGCGGTGGGATGGCGGCGCCTGCGGGGCGGAACAAGTCTACTGTTCTGTGGGGGGCGGCGGGTGCTAGGTGCTCCGTTGTTTTGGTCGGGGATCGATTTAGTCTACTGTTCCGGGGGGCGGCGGGTGTGGTTTCGTGCGTGGGGGCGGGACACTCAGACGGGGCCAGAGGTGCGTCGGAACGCGCCCCTGATCCGGGCGTCCGGGCGCTAGGAGCGCCGTTTCTTCTATCGGTCACAACTCGTATGATATCTATGATACAAAAATATTAGTTGTTATATCAAATAATGATCAAATTAGAGGAAAATATAAAAATATAATGCTAGCAGTAGTTTTGCTGAGAGGTACAGGTCAATATTTACTATATTAGAAAGCATGTCTGTACTGAAGAATTGGAAACTATACTTTGGAATGTCTTGTGTGTCTTTGATCTTCTTTATATTAGTTGTCAGCAGGAGGTTGAGTACCTTATCATTCTCCACTGGTCGATAATTTTTACAGCTGCTGTGACTTTGACATTTGTAATAATATAAACTTTACACTGTTCGATTAGTGGTTTGAATTTTTCTATATATGCCTTATTGATAACTCCATGTATTTTGGTACCCTCACTTTTTTATTATCATTAGTATATAAACCGGACTGATTATAAACATGATGAAAAAACATTATACCTGATGATCAATAAGGATCATATCAAGACTGATTTGTTCGCCACTACCGAGCAAGATTGCATCCCATATTCTAGTGACTCGTGCTTTGATTTTCCATAATTCATTTGCTGGCCTAATCTCACTTAACGTTTTGCTAACCATTGCAACTTGTAAGCTGAAAAACATATTAATAATGGCACTAATTTACCATTTTTCATGTAGATCGCAGGAGACGGATTAGATCGTAAATGGATTCAGCACGATGACCATACCTTTGGTTGGTGAATGAATTAAATAATAGACCTTCTTGTAAACTGAAAGAAAAAAACATAATAATGATGACATTATTTTTCCTTTTTTTTCATGTATATTGCAAGAACCTGATTATATCATATCGTAAATGAATTCAGCAAGATGGACATACCTTTTGTTGGTGAATGATGAAAACCGTAGACCTTTTGGTTCATGATGATGTGGAAACAACGTGAGGATGAACAGTGAATAAATGGATTCCTACGGTGAATATATAGATTCTTATTTGCCGGTGGTAGACAAATATATATAAAGGCAAATCAGAACAGCCGTACCTTCTTGGATGATGAAAAGAAGATTGGTGGAAATATTTGGCTTGATGGGTCCTGTTAGTACGGTGGCTCACAAAAAATATATAAAGGCAGTCCGTCAGATGTGCATGTTTTTTTTGTTGGCGTTGATAGATTGGATCCAATAATATATTAACTGCATGGACGTACCAGTAGTCCAGTACTTGGTTGGATGAATTTGTTGGCGTAGGTAGATTGCCTCCGATATCTTTTATATTTTTCTCAGAACGTTTTTCTCCTTGAAAAAAAATATATTTAATGTAGTCGGGCAGATGTGTGTGTTTTTTGTTGGCGCTGATAGATTGGACGTACCAGTACCTTGTCGGATGAATTTGTTGGCCTAGATAGATAGATTGCTCCCTTATCTTTTATATTAACCATGGACATGCATACCACTCAGTTGGATGGATTTTGTCAGAACATTTTCTCCTGAAAAAATATTTAATTAACCATGGACACATACCACTCGGTTTGATGGATTTTCTCATAACGTTTTTCTCCTGAAATAGAGATATTTGTCTTTTTTAATTTATAACGGCAGAGGTGGGTAATTTCTTAGATAACAAAATAGATCCAATGGTCATGGGTGGCTATAGGCTTTTGTTTTGACGGTTGGATGTTTCTGATTAACATGAGAATTTCTAGCATTTATCTTTTTTCTGAGCGCATCTAGTGAGAATTAACGTTGGGCCTCCAATTGGTAGTAGTAAGATTGGCTATTTCATGCCATAAACAGTCAATTTTGTTGGGCACTGTTATAAAACACTTCTCCTATATTTTAGGTGCCTGAATTTTAAGAAGATTTCAGATAACACTTTTGTATAACCAACTAGTAAATTAAATTATTACTTTTGTGATTTGTTATTTGACTATGTATCATAACATATAATTTTTTTTTGTCTTTGTCTGACAATAGAAATACTTGTAGATTGTTAATTGTCTTTCTGCCAATACAGATAAGATATTTTTATTGGGTTTGTAGTTTTGTCTAACAGGTTTCCTATTCTCGGAATCGAAAATTGCGGACTATGGCAACATAAATTGCAACTGACTAAAACTATAATTTTAGTATCAAATATGTGCAATAGCCGTTGTTTGAAAGGAAGCTAAAAATCAGGCACCCGAATTTTAGTAAGTCCCATTATAGAAACGTGGTTCTAGGGTATAGCACACCGCATAGACCTTTTAGATAATGGAACAAACGTGCTTCATCTTCTTTCTCTTGCATCATACGATCGGGCAGCCCACACCAATTCCATTTCTTCGCTGGTGACAATCTTTCACGTCTCGGCTAATTAATCTATTAATAAAAAAATTGATAGAAGGTTAATATGTAGATAAAAAATCGGAGGCAATTTATCCACGCCAACAAACAAGCTACATGTATGCAGACAGACTGCTTTATTATATATAAATAAAGAGGAGGCAATTTTCGTAGCCATGCGAAAGCTGAAATTAACTCTCTAAGTTTACATCTAAATTATGGACATCTGCCATTTATGAACTTTAATTCAAAATAGCTCATAAATTTGTATTCAAATTACCCACATTTATCATTACGAAAGATAATGCAAAGTATCTCCTAAGTTTGTATCCAAATTACACACATATGTCACTAAAAACATAATATAAAGTAAAACTTTTGATTATGCAAATTATCAACCTTTGTTGTTATAAAAAATAAATAAAAATATGTCTCAATCTACATGTAAATACTTTTTTTCGAAAACCTACATGTAAAAACTAATATAAGTTATTACGATAAATAAATTAATAACCATTGTTATTTAAATACATTTATTATATGTCAACTAAAATATGATGCCATTTGAATACTGGTAATCTACTTTATAAAATAAAAGACAACACTAAATCGCACATGTAAAATCTAATATAAGTTCTTATGACAAATAATTGATAACCATCGTTATTTAAATAGGTTTATTCTACATTGACTAAAACACTACGCCATATCAATTCTGGCAATCTTATTTTAAGCGCTCTATGTTTTTGTAAAACAATAGCACTACATCATAATTATTTCTGTCAGTATAATAAATTTAATATCTTGATTGTCACGGTCCAGGCTATAATGACTTTTTTGTATTGTAGTAGCAAAGAGTGTAGCCTAGAATCTGCATTGTTTTTCAAATAAAATTAAAAAACAGGTATTATAATAACACATTGCTAAATATTATTAACCTCTGGCCAACCGACCTTAAAAACTAACATATTCATCATGAGGACATGCAATTAATAAACGTGACCCAGTGACGAGATCCTAACATATGGGTCTGTTAAACCTCGAGATCAATGGTTCCCGACCGAAGCGACCCCCGACCGATTCCTCCAGGATCGCCCGGGGCTCGGGGGCTATACCCATCGGGTACACTCGTGCGCACCCTTAGACTAAGAAACCCGGCCAAGCCTGAGCACGTCGCGGCCTCTGCTCAGGGCTCGGGGGGCTCGCCCAAGCCTCAGGCTCCTGATCAACGAGAAGCCCGAGCCTGGCCTACGACGCCAGCCAAGGCCTAGGCAAAAGAAGACACGGCCCGAGCCATTGAGGCTCAGGGGCTCCCGATGCTCCACCTTGGGCACGGCTCTGCCGACCGCTCTCCCAACAGGGTCACGCACGGGGTGTGACACAAGAAGACAAGCTCCTCCTCGGCCTCCAGGGGCTCGGGGGCTTCTAGGCCCACGCGTGTTGACGGTTGTTAATGTCAATCATGAACCATCAATATAACCTGCATATATGCTTAATTTCATCACCAAACATAGGTATAGGGGTTTAAACTAATGAATTCCACGAGCTTTGGTGAATATGTGAATGCAGAAGGATTTATCCAAAAAACAGCTTCTGGGACCACCGTCATACACTCTAAAAAGGCAAACCAACATCAACAAGTGATTCAACCCGCGAAACCTGCGAAAGACTACTCAAGACGGAGCCCAAGCCTCGCCACCAGAAGGAGGAGCCCACCTGGCACCATAGTGGGCCGACCGGCCTAATGGGGAGGCCACCTGGACCATGAGGGTGGCCCCTCGCTCTCTGTCGCATCATACGCCTTCCTAAGATCTAGACCCTTGATTTCAAGGTGGATTTAAGTCGGTTCATCCAACGGTGATCGAGGGAGTTGACGCGGATCGATGATGTGGTGATTCCTTGCCCCCTACTCCACCTCGGCCTATATATAGCAGCTCCTCCCTCCTCCCTGGAGGCATCCCTAAAACCCTAATTCATATCCTCCTCGTCAGGATCAGAGCCAGCTCTCAAGATGTAGAAGTAGAATAGCTCTAGTTGAGAGTTAGGGAGAGTTGAGCCATGCTCAGGTTCTAGAGAAATCTTCGGAGGTTGGGTATATCTTTGTATCTCACCTTTGCAAGACTTATGCTTTAATATATATAGCATCTTCTCTATTTACTTTTATGCCTTACATGTGTATGGCTAGTATAGTATTATACCTTGGCATGAGATCTCCGCTCGCATCGAGTGCTCTAGTTATAATACATAATTAGAGTAGCAATCGATAGAATAGACGAGGTGTCTAGACTATAGGTTACCTGAGATTGCACCCAACCCCATGGATAGTTGTGGTAGCCCTAGGTGGTGACAGCCCTAACGGCCGACGTAGTCCACCATGTTGGGTTTGTGTTTGTAGGACCATAGTCGAAGCTTCCTAGTCCCTTTCTTATTCCTTTCTGTGACTAGTGTTCCAATGCCCCCAAAGTGTTATTGTATGATCGCTATATCTACCCATGCTTTAGTTATGCTCTCCAGTCTAAACTAGAATAGAACCAAAGTAATAGAGAAGTATGTAGGAACATTGACCTCAACCGTTGACCTCTCAATTTAGCTAGACTGCTCATTTATATACCATTGAATTCTCCTATGTGTGTGTTATTATTCATAACTCTTATCATTACCAACACTTACCCCCACTTCAGTTTAGTTGGTATACTAGTTAGTAGATACATGATGGTGAATTATCAACTTCTTTAACCATTGTTTCCCTGTGGATAAATATGATACCTTGGAATACTCCCAGATGAAAGTTACAATAGTATGTGTGCGCTTATGGATTTATCTGTGTGCGTTTAAAAATATCAACAAGGTTTCTGGAGCTATTGTCGGGGAAACCATTGGCGTAAAGATTTTGATACTAGCTTGATATCTGCTAATCTAGTTATCACTAACTTTAGTAGGATTACCCATGTTCTGTTAAATTGTGGAAAAGATAGGACAACAGATGCCGTTGCGACCTTCCGGCAAGTTTCCATAAGAAAAGAAGAGAGAAACATTGAAGAACCCAGGGTGTCTGAACGTTCAAGATCCATCAACACCGGAACCCTACCATCTCATAGGTTTGTATAGACATATATTTTATTCTAACCATGTGTAGATTGGAGAAAAAGGTCGCCGTCAAAAGAATTCAAATCACATCTCATGTGACGGATACGCTGCACTACTCACAAATCCCATTGTGAGTCACGATAAGTATGATCAAGAAAGGTGAGATAGTCTTGCTCATGGACTTTAAACTTGATGAGTAGTTATCTTTTAATTATTGCATTCCATTGCATGTTTAGTTTGAATAATCCATACATACACTTTCGCTTAGTTTAAGTTTTCTCATTTTAAATCCACAGCATGTTTAGTTTCTTGCTTACATCCATGTCAATTGCATCTTTATTGAAAAATATAAAAAAATTATTACTCACCATGATCATGCTCCCTTTCATCTCTATTTGAATAAATCTCTATAGTGCTTTCATGCTACCTTTGTCTGCTATAGTATGCTTTGGTTTGGAAGTACTCGACATACTTTCATAGGCTTTTAAATTAAGCATGGTGCTTAGGTTGAAACGTCTTTCTTGATCAAAATTAGACATGGAGTCTAGTTTGGTTATTGAACTAAAAATTGCTAGTGTAGACATTGGATATTTTGTTGAACTAATCTCTGTAGAAAACTCTCAAATTCAATCTGGGTAAGTCAAGAGATGAATTCACATCAAAGATGAATCAAGGCATGTGATGAACTCCAATAACTTTGCGCAAACAAGATCCAGCTCATTCTTCATGGAAGGAAGAACTGTGAGTATAAAGGTTGATTCACTTATCTTTTATTGCAAGTTATCTTTGCCTTAAACCATGCTAGAATGCAGCAAACACATAGAAATTGCTATAAGAACATGATAAACAAATTATATGCTAAGATAATTCTAAAATAAACATATCTTTTCATTAGCACAGAGGAAAATCACAAAAATTATGGACAACAACCCGTATTTCAAATTCGTTATATTCCCTCGGTGTAACACCCTAAAAATTTCCATTGTTTTTAAATAGGGGAATATGATTTAATTATGTATTTTTGTGAGCATTTAAATTTAGAAAAGTAATAACGTTTGTTAACTTAAAATCAATTATAGGGTTTACCTACATGTTTATGTATTTATGCTGCTGCATATTATTTTTGTATTGTGTAGTTTGAAATCAAACTTCAAATTGATTTGAATTTGGATTTGAAAATTGCTTTGGAAATTTAAAAAAGAAAAATAAAAAATTTATTTCCCTCCCTTACTCTCCCTCTCTTTCGGCCTGCTCGGCCTTGCCTTTTCCACGGCCCAGATTCCCCATCCCCGTAGCCCATCTCTCTCTCTTCCCCATAGGCCCAGCTCTCCCGAGCTCCCGCTCTTGGGCCGACCCAGCAAGCTAGGTGAAAGGTCCTAATGGCTAGAGGGGGGTGAATAGCCTAATAAAAATTTCTACAACAACACTTAACAAAATGGTTAGACAATTATGAGGCGAAGCAAGTATTGCGCTAGCCTACTCAAAATGCAAGCCACCTACCACAATTCTAGTTTAGATAGTATCTATTCACACAATAGCTATGACACTACTCTATGTTAGTGTGCTCTCAAAGGCTAACTAAAGAGCCACACCAACCAAGCATGCAAGCTCTCACAACTAGCTACACTAAAGAGCTTGACAACTAGTTTGCGGTAAAGTAAAGAGAGTGATCAAGAAGATTATACCGCCGCGTAGATGAAGGAACCAATCAATCACAAGGATAAATAACAATGAAGACCAATCACCTCGGAATCAATGATGAACACAATGATTTTTTACCGAGGTTCACTTGCTTGCCAGCAAGCTAGTCCTCGTTGTGGCGATTCACTCACTTAGAGGTTCACGCGCTAATTGGTTTCACACGCCAAACCCTCAATAGGGTGCCGCACAACCAACACAAGATGAGGATCACACAAGCCACGAGCAATCCACTAGAGTACCTTTTGGCTCTCCACCGGGGAAAGGTCAAGAACCCCTCACAATCACCACGATCGGAGCCGGAGACAATCACCACCCTCCGCTCAACGATCCTCGCTGCTCCAAGCCGTCTAGGTGGCAGCAACCACCAAGAGTAACAAGCGAAATCCACAGCGAAACACGAACACCAAGTGCCTCTAGATGCAATCACTCAAGCAATGCACTTAGATCACTCCCAATCTCACTACGATGATGAATCAATGATGGAGATGAGTGGGAGAGCTTTGGCTAAGCTCACAAGGTTGCTATGTCAACGCAAAATGGCCAAGAGAGTGAGCTTGAGCCGGCCATGGGGCTTAAATAGAAGCCCCCACGAAATAGAGCCGTTATACCCCTTCACTGGGTACTGATTTGGGTGATCGGACGCTCCGGTCCTACTGACCGGACGTTGCTCCTTAGTGTCCGATCGCCCGATGGTGGCCACGTGTCTCCTACGTTCAATGGTGACCGTTTGATCTCAACAGTCGAAATGTTGACCGGACGCTCCGACAGAGCTGACCGGACGCTGGACCCTCAGCGTTCGGTCGTTTACAGTAAGGGTCCAAAACGTGTTTTTGCCGACCAGACGCATTCGGTCATGCTTGACCGGACCCTGCCAGCGTCCGGTCACACTGTGACTTCTTATAGTGATGATCGACAACACGACCGGACGCAGCCCTTCAACGTCCGGTCGCTGAGCGACCCAGCGTCTGGTCCTTTGACCGACGCAAGCATCATTGCGACCAACTCCATTTCACCTCTAACTTCTTCACCCTTGCTCAAATGCACCAACCACCAAGTGTATCACCTTGTGCACATGTGTTAGCATATTTTTCACAAACATTTTCAAGGGTGTTAGTTCTCCACTAGATCCTAAATGCATATGCAATGAGTTAGAGCATCTAGTGGCACTTTGATAACCGCATTCCGATACGAGTTTCACCCCTCTTAATAGTACGGCTATCAATCCTAAATGTGATCACACTCTCTAAGTGTCTTGATCACCAAAATAAAATAGCTCCTATGGTTTATACCTTTGCCTTGAGCTTTTTGTTTTTCTCTTTTTTCTTTCCAAGTCCAAGCACTTGATCATCATCATGGCATCATCATCATGTTATGATCTTTATTTGCTTCACCACTTGGAGTGTGCTACCTATCTCATGATCACTTGATAAACTAGGTTAGCACTTAGGGTTTCATCAATTCACCAAAACCAAACTAGAGCTTTTAATCTCCCCCTTTTTGGTAATTGATGACAACCCTTACACAAAGATATGAATTAAAATTCAATTGAATCCATGTTGCTTGTCCAAGCATATTTACCATGTGTAAAAGGATATGGACAAGTTTCATGAACCCCAAATGATAGCAATTGCTCCCCCTACATATGTGCTAAGAGTTTGGATTGTAGCTTGCACATATGCTTAGATAGGAAATATAGGAGTCAATGTCTACCACGTGATGCTAAGGTATAAAAGATGGACCTTTGAAGCATGATACCAATCGGAGTGCACCATTATACCTTCCTTAGCACCATGATTAGCTTGATACCACTTGGAAACAACACTTTGAAAATGAAATCACTTGTAAAAACTTACTTGGAAAAGAAAGTTATATAGTGATTTCATTTCATCATTCAATCTTTCAACTAGCATATATCACACAAGCATGGATATTTTGAATTTAAAACTTATGCCATGCAAGCAAACATATGAAATGCACATTCAAATGCACCATACAAGTTCATGAGCTTGCTCCCCCTACTTGTGTGCTCAAAATTTTAATTGATCCATTTCCTTTATCATATCTCTCCCCCTATGTCAAACTCTCCCCCTATTACTTATATCTTTGTTTCTATCCCCTTTGTCATCAATGACCACAAAGACTTAAATTATAGATAGGTTGAGGTTTATCAATGTCAATCAATGGGGTGAGGATCATATTCTCAAATTTGGTCCAATCTAGATTATTTGTCAAAGATATTTAACTCGGTTTGATCCAAGAACAAGCTTCTTCACACCTCCAAATAAGGGTTATCTTATACCATGTTGAGTTAAACACTTAGAGCTTATATTCTAGATTAAACACTAGGTTTACAAGCCCATAAACATGTCATATGCTACCACTAGATCAAGTCAAGCATAGAAGCAATAGTGATACCATATAAATATCAAATTCATTTTATTTTCATGAATGAGCCTAATAAAATAGAGAAATGACTAAATGCACTAAACATGTCCTTAGCAAGGATGTATGCCATGCCAATCAACTTTTACCTTGGATTGCTCGGAGGAGAGGCATATCATATGAGTGGGGAGGTGCATCAACGCATATTTGAGAAATCCAATATATTCAACTTATTCCTTAGCTTGCAAAACCTTTTCTCATCCAATGGCTTGGTGAATATGTCGGCAAGTTGATCTTCGGTGTCTACACTCTCAATGCAAATGTCCCCTTTTTGTTGGTGATCTCTTATGAAATGGTGACGGACATCAATGTGCTTTGTTCTTGCATGTTGAACCAGATTGTTGGTCAACTTGATTGCACTCTCATTGTCACATAGCAATGGCACTTTCTTGAACTTGATTCCAAAGTCACTCAAAGTGGCCTTCATCCAAAGTACTTGAGCACAACAACTACCGGCGAATATGTATTCGGCTTCGGCAGTTGATAATGCAACACTATTTTGCTTCTTTGATGACCATGAAACAAGTGATCTTCCCAACAATTGACATGTGCCCGAGGTGCTCTTCCTTTCAACCTTGCATCCCGCATAGTCCGAGTCGGAGTAACCAACTAGCTCAAACTTTGCTCCTTTGGGATACCACAAACCAACATTTGGTGTATGCTTCAAGTACCTCAATATTCTCTGTGTAGCCTTCAAATGACTTTCTGTTGGTGAGGCTTGAAATCTTGCACACATGCATACACTAAACATGACATCCGGCCTTGATGCGGTCACATAGAGTAGGCTTCCAATCATAGACTGATATAACTTTTAATCCACCATATTTCCACTCGCATCACTATCCAAGTTGCCATTGGTTCCCATTGGTGTGCTAATGACTTTGCTATCACTCATACCAAACTTCTTGATCATGTCCTTGATGTACTTGCTTTGACTTACAAATGTACCGTTCTTCAATTGCTTGATTTGAAGACCAAGGAAGTAACTCAACTCTCCAATCATGGACATCTCAAACTCATTAGCCATCATCTTTCCAAATTCATCACAAAAGTCTTGATTGGTTGATCCAAATATGATATCATCAACATAGATTTGCAATATAAATAGATCTTTTCCAATCTTCTTGATGAAAAGAGTGGTGTCAACCTTGCCCATTGTGAACCCTTTAGAGAGTAGGAAATCCCTCAATCTCTCATACCATGCTCTAGGTGCTTGCTTCAAGCCATACAATACCTTCTTCAACTTGTACACATGGTCGGGCTTCTTATCATCTTCAAAACTAGGAGGTTGCTCAACATATACTTCTTCATTGATGTAGCCATTGAGAAATGCACTCTTAACATCCATTTGATAGAGCTTGATGTTGTGGGCATAAGTATAGGCTAGCAAGATTCTTATTGCTTCCAATCTAGCAACAGGGGCATATGTTTCTCTAAAGTCAAGACCTTCAACTTGTGTATAGCCTTGTGCTACCAATCTTGCTTTGTTCCTTACTACTATCCCATCTTGATCTTGCTTGTTTCTAAAGACCCATTTAGTTCCAATCACATTGTGTCCCTTTGGTCTTTCTACCAACTCCCATACTTGATTTCTTGTGAAGTTATTCAATTCTTCATGCATAGCATTTACCCAATCAACATCCTTCAATGTTTTATCTATCTTCTTTGGTTCAATGGATGACACAAATGAGAAATACTCACAAAATGAAGCCAATCTTGATATAGTTTGCACACCTCAAGAAATATCACCAATGATAGTGTCCAATGGATGATCCCTTGTAATATTGGTTGGTTGGAGCATTGGGACTTGATTGCTTGCACTTGCTTGATCATTGGGTTGAGAAGATGTACTAGCCACTTGATCTTGTTCATTGTCATGAGAGTCACTTGCACTAACTTGATTTATATCATCTTGCATATTTGAGTTAGAGAGCACTTGCACTTGATCATCTTCATCATCATTCACTTGCCTAGGCCTCAATTCACCAATATCCATGTTCTTCATGGCATTTGAAAGTTGAATGCCTCTAACATCTTCCAAGTTCTCATTCTCTACTTGTGAACCCTTGGTTTCATCAAATTCAACATCATGAACTTCCTCAAGAGTACCACTATCCAAATTCCAAACTCTATATGCTTTGCTTGTAGTGGAATAACCAAGTAGAAATCCTTCATCATATTTCTTGTCAAACTTGCCCAATCTTGTGCCTTTCTTTAAGATATAGCATTTGCAACCAAAGACCCAAAAAAATACAATGTTGGGCTTTCTACCATTCAAGAGCTCATATGGTGTCTTCTCTTTCAATCAGTGACAATAGAGGCGGTTGCTACAATAGCAAGCCGTGTTGATAGCTTCGGCCCAAAAAGATTGACTCACATTGTACTCACTAAGCATAGACATTGCCATATCAATGAGTGTTCTATTCTTTATCTCAACAAGGTCATTTGATTGAGGTGTGTACTTGGCCTAGAATTGATGTCTAATTCCAAATTCATCACATAACTCATCAATTCTAGTGTTCTTGAACTCACTACCATTGTCACTTCTAACTCTCTTGATGGTTGTTTCAAACTCATTGTGAATGCCTTTGATAAATGATTTAAATATTGCAAACACATCACTTTTGTCCACTAAAAAGAATACACATGTGTACCTAGTGTAGTCATCCACTATCACAAAGCCATATTTATTTCCACCGATACTAGTGTATTGTGTTGGCCCAAACAAATCTATGTGCAATAACTCAAATGCTTTACTAGTGCTTATCATGCTTTTCTTAGGATGTGTGTTTCCAACTTGTTTGCCGGCTTGACAAGAGCTACAAAGCTTATCCTTTTCAAACACAACATCTTTCAAGCCTTTAACTAAGTCATGCTTAACCAATCTATTCAATTGTTTCATTCCAACATGATCAAGCCTTCTATGCCATAACCAACCCATGCTAGACTTAGTGAACAAGCATGTAGATAATCTAGCTTCACTAGCATTGAAATCAACCAAGTATAGATTCTCATATCTAAAACCTTTAAAGATCAAGTTAGAGCCATCTACACTTATGATCTCTACATCATCTACCCCAAATATGCATTTGAATCTAAGATCATATAATTGAGCCATGGATAGCAAGTTGAAATTCAAGCTCTCTACTAGCAACACATTGGATATGCTCATGTCATTGGATATTGCAATCTTACCAAGCCCTTTGACCTTACCTTTGCCATTATCACCAAATGTGATACTATCATAACCATCATTGTTATTGGTGTTGATTGAGTTGAACATTCTTGCATCTCCGGTCATGTGTTGAGTGCACCCACTATCAAGAACCCAATGCCTTCCTCCGGCTTTGTAATTTACCTACAAAAGAAAATCAATTCCTTTTAGGTACCCAAACTTGCTTGGGTCCTTGAAGGTTAGTCACTAAGCTCTTTGGTACCCAAATGGCTTTCTTCTTTAAGCCCATCCATGGTTTACCAATGAACTTAGCCTTCACACCATTTGTACCCTTAGTAAGCATATAGCATGAATCAAGCTTTATGAAGGATACATTAGCTTGTGATTTCTTGTTCATGCATTTTTGCTCTACATGACCAACTTGCTTGCAACTAGTGCAAAATCAACCATTGTTCTTCATAAAACTAGTCTTGTGAGGAGCAAAGGCCGCCTTGCCTTTCTTAGGAGTGTAGCACAATCCCTCTTTGTAGAGAGAAGCTCGTTGGCTACCCAAGCACATAAGCAAGCGGTCCTCACCACCATAAGCTTTAGCTAAGGTGTGAGTGAGCTTGTTGACCTCCTTCTTGAGGTTCTCATTCTCAACCACTAGTGAGGTGTCACAAGTGAGACCATCACTACTAGATGAGATAGAAATAGAAGTGCTACAAGAAGGGTTAGTGGGAGCAACAATGATAGGCATAGATAGTGATTCATCAATTATATCACAAGTTAAACCTACATTGCAAGTTTTAACATGCTTCTTCTTATTTTGTTCATCAAGCAAAGAGGAATGAGCCTTTTCAAGCTTTTTGTGAGCTTTGCCAAGTTTCTCATGGGCTTCCTCTAGCCTCTCATGAGTTGCTTTGAGCTCATCAAGGGCTTGCTTAAGGGATTTTACCTCCTTATTCAAGCTCTTGCATTCTCTTCTCTTAATGTCAAAATGTTCTTTAGAATCTTCTAGCATGTCAAATAATTCATCTTTAGTAGGTTCATCATTATCACTATCACTATCATTTTCATTTTCATCATCATGTTCTTCATCACTTTCATCATCACAAGATTGTACCTTAGTGGCCTTAGCCATGAAGCATGATGAAGATTCAAAGAGAGAAGGCTTCTCATTGATAGCAATGCTTGCAAGAACCTTCTTCTTGGTGGTCTTGACATCATCACTATTGTCATCATCATCACTTGACGAAGCATCGCTATCCTAAGTGACTACATATGAACCACCCTTCTTCTTGAAGGCCATCTTGTCCTTCTTCTCTTTCTTTTCCTTCTTGTCCTTCTTGTTCTTCTTGTTGTCATCATCATTTTCGCTATTGTATGGGCATTGAGCAACAAGATGATCTTTGCTTCCACACTTGAAGCACCTTCTTGACTCTTCTTTGTTCTTGGATGAAGACTTCTTCCTTCTAGCACGGTAGCCCTTCTTTACCATGAACTTGCCAAATCTCTTGACAAAGAGAGCCATCTTCTCATCATCATCATCATCCCATGAATCATCATCTTCACTTGATGTTTCTTGCTTAGCTTTGCCCTTGGATGATGTGGCCTTGAATGCCACGCTCTTCTTCTTCTCATTCTTCTTCTTATCTTTATTCTCCTTCTTTTCTTTCTTCTCATCTTCATCTCTATATGTATCATCGGTCATGATGTCTCTTAACACTTGGTTTGGTGTCATGGTGTCCAAACTACTTCTCACTAGAATGGTGACCAATGTACCAAATCTTGAAAGCAAATATCTCAAGAACTTATATGAGAAGTCCTTGTCCTTCACCTCTTCTCCAAGTGCTTTGAGATCATTGACAAGCACTTGAAGTCTATGAAACATCTCTGGCACACTCTCATCTTCCTTCATCTTGAAGCTTGCAAATTTTTCTTTGAGGATGTATGCCTTTGCACCCTTCACGGCTTGAGTGCCCTCAAATGATTCCTCTAATTTCTTCTATGTCTCATGAACTCTCTCAATGTTCTTGATTTGTTCAAAGGTTCTCTCATCCAAAGCATCATGGATGGCACTAAGAGCAATGTCATTGTTTTGGAGTAGCATTTCTTCGGCGGCGGTGGGAGCCTCTTCATCTTCAATCTCAATCTTAGTCTCCACCACCTTCCAAACCTTCCTATTGATTGACTTGATATATGTTGTCATCTTAGCCTTCCAATAGGGATAATTTGAGCCATCAAATTGGGGTGGCTTCTTGGTGTTGTTGATTTGAGCCATTTTTACACCGAAGGTTGTTAAGCCTCAAATCACGGTGACCTCAGCTCCGATACAACTTGAAAGGTCCTAATGGCTAGAGGGGGGTGAATAGCCTAATAAAAATTTCTACAACAACACTTAACAAAATGGTTAGACAATTATGAGGCGAAGCAAGTATTGCGCTAGCCTACTCAAAATGCAAGCCACCTACCACAATTCTAGTTTAGATAGTATCTATTCACACAATAGCTATGACACTACTCTATGTTAGTGTGCTATCAAAGGCTAACTAAAGAGCCACACCACCCAAGCATGCAAGCTCTCACAACTAGCTACACTAAAGAGCTTGACAACTAGTTTGCGGTAAAGTAAAGAGAGTGATCAAGAAGATTATACCGCCGCATAGATGAAGGAACCAATCAATCACAAGGATGAATAACAATGAAGACCAATCACCTCGGAATCAATGATGAACACAATGATTTTTTACCGAGGTTCACTTGCTTGCCGACAAGCTAGTCCTCGTTATGGCGATTCACTCACTTGGAGGTTCACGCGCTAATTGGCTTCACACGCCAAACCCTCAATAGGGTGCCGCACAACCAACACAAGATGAGGATCACACAAGCCACGAGCAATCCACTAGAGTACCTTTTGGCTCTCCATCGGAGAAAGGTCAAGAACCCATCACAATCACCACGATCGAAGCCGGAGACAATCACCACCCTCCGCTCAACGATCCTCGCTGCTCCAAGTCGTCTAGGTGGTGGCAACCATCAAGAGTAACAAGCAAAATCCGCAGCGAAACACGAACACCAAGTGCCTCTAGATGCAATCACTCAAGCAATGCACTTGGATCACTCCTAATCTCACTACGATGATGAATCAATGATGGAGATGAGTGGGAGGGCTTTGGCTAAGCTTACAAGGTTGCTATGTCAATGCAAAATGGCCAAGAGAGTGAGCTTGAGCCGGCCATGGGGCTTAAATAGAAGCCCCCACGAAATAGAGCCGTTATACCCCTTCACTGGGTACTGATCGGGGTGACCGGATGCTCTGGTCCTACTGACCGGACGTGGCTCCTCATTATGGCATCATCATCATGTTATGATCTTTATTTGCTTCACCACTTGGAGTGTGCTACCTATCTCATGATCACTTGATAAACTAGGTTAGCACTTAGGGTTTCATCAATTCACCAAAACCAAACTAGAGATTTCACTAGGCCGCAGCTAGCGCGCCACCACAGGCCAACTGGGCCTCGCACTCCACCGCGGGCCCGCTGACTGAGCCGCTGCCATTCCGAGCCCACGCATCGGTTGTCTCCTACCTGGAGTCGGCTTCGAGCCAGACTCTGCTCCACCGATGGGGAGTCCGCTTCCACCCCGCTCCGCCCGACTTGCGTGCGATGCAAGCCACCTTGCCCTTAAATAGCAGCCCCATGCCTGCGCCGCTCTCCTATCTCATCCAACACTAGCCCCGCCCTCGCTAGAACTACAGTCATCGTGGAACCCTAGCAGTTCAAGCCGTCGAAGTCGCCTCGCTGTTCCGTCGCTCCGCTGTTGTCCGGGACTGCTCGCCGAGCTTCTACGTGAGGTAAGCAAGCCCCGGTACCCGCTTTTCCTTCTCCTACACTTTCTATCGCTTGTGCCGCGTCGCTGAAGTACCGCCCGCGAACCCAAGCTGCCTCTATCGAGCCGAGCTAGTCCCCGCGTTGTCGTAGCCCCTTCCGATCCCCTAGATGGATTCGCCTCGTTCTCCTCTTGCTCCCTGACCTTCTCTTGAGCCAAACGGTGGCCGGAGTCACCGATTCGCCCAACTCCGGTGAGGTCCCGTCAATGGCGCCGCCGCCTGGACTCGCCGCCGGCCGGCCACCTCTCTTTCCCCTCACTCAATATAATCTGGCGCGTCCAAGTTAGATCCGACGGCCCAGATGCCTCCATACCGATTCGACTGGCAAATTTGTAAAGGACTTTGTTTTTCATTTAGCCATACCATACTATAAAGGGGTATGAACTAGTACCTTGATCTAGGTGAGTCTAATGTGTTAGGTGTGGTGCACACTTATCAAACTTAGCACTAGGTGGCTCAGAGATAGCCCAAAGATCAATTGGAGTCAACCTCATTCATAAAGGATTTCAAAATAGAAATGAATCGAGTGTTGATGTGAGCATCGGACAGAGATGTAGAACACCATCGGACAAATGGTTAGTGTCCAATGAGTGTATGGTAGATGCGTGCGCAAGCCAGAGTTTGAATGATCCATCGGACACTGGCATGTTGGAGCATCGGACAAAACTCTCGCACTGTAGCATCAGCTAGGGTTTGGTTGATAGTGCATCAGATAGACAACAGGAGAGTCAGTGAACAAATGATGATAGTGTCCGGTGCATTTCAGAGAGCTTCAGAGAGGTTTTCTGACCATCGAACCAGTCCATTGGATTCCATCGAACAAAACGCTATAGAGGTCAGCTCCAACGGCTAGTTTGCTTAGTGATGTCACTGTACTGTTGGAAAGACATCGGACAAGGATGTAGTTGTCCGATGTAGGGTACATGAGCGTCCGATGCTCTCGATTTCAGTGCAGCTGAGGTCCAATGACTAGTTTCTTTATCGAGGGGTATTTATACCCATCCAACTTGTCCAAAGAAGCTCTCTTGCTCATTTGTTCAGATGAGGCAACACTTTGGGAGCAAGGGGGAGTTCTTGCCTAAATGAGGCGATTGAGATTTGATAATCCAAGATTAAGGACCTCATTAGTGCATAGAGAGTAACAAGTGTGCATCCACCTTTCTCATTATGCTTGTTTAGGTCAGGTGAGAGTTTGTGCTTGTTACTCTTGGTGACCGGCATCACCTAGACGGCTTTGTGGTAATTGGGAGCTTGGTGATCACCCGATGGAGCTTGTGGGTATGACCCAACTCATAGTGTGAGCGGCTGTGGGCGATTCACCGCGTAGAGTGACAAAGAATCAGCACATAGAGGACACTCGGTCCTTGCACGGATCGAGGGGAAGCGATACCCTTGTGCTGGTGCTCAACAAGGATGAGTGGAGAGTGCCAAGTCTCCGATACTCGGGAAAACATCGCCATGTTTCTAACCCTCTCTTTACTTCGAGGATTTGCATTTGAGCAATTTCATTCATGTCATTACATTACCAAATTGTCATGCTAGTGTAGGATTAGAACCTATGGTGCAAATCTTTTCTACGTACCATCGAAAACAAGCAAATGAACTGCTGAAGTATGCTTTACCGAAGAGTTGAAGTAGAGTTCTGCTCCAGTGACCCTCTCAAAAAAGCTTTATCCGGATCTTAAAGCACCCTGATAAATTAACTAATATATTGCTTTTGCTTTTGGCGTGGATCTGGATTGGGGCCGCCAGTCCTAGCCCCAGGTTCAAACCAAGCCAAGCACTCTTCGAGTCCGATCGGTTCCGTCGATCCATCCGAGCCGCAAGTCGGGAACGGGAACATGGAGTGCGTGGACGGCGGCGCAGCAGCACCAGCCATCCGTCACCATTGCTGAGGCTTTTGTCGAGCCGGACTACGACGAGATACAGATAAGTTCCTTCCGTCAACATTTAATCTCCAAGCCAGATTTTCCCCTTGCGTTATTTCCCATCCTTCCGCTCCTGAGGAGATCCAGACCTGCAGCCGGAACCTAACTCTTGGGAATATGGGGTCTCTATCCGCTATGTGGCTATCTTTTTAAGAGAATGGAAACACCCTTCCAAGGGTTAATTTGTTAACGATATATACAGTACAAGGTTAGAGGCTAAGGAAAAAGGCCTGGCGATCATTCATAAACGTTGATGAACAGCCTCTATGGTCGTTTGGGTATTTCCCAGGAAGCACTGTACGCTAGCGAGATAGTATGTGTGAAAAGGAGGCAATGAAACATCATGAGGGTGCAGACCTTTTAGCGCGTGTTTAGTTCCCACCCTAAATTCTCAAAAAGTGCTACAGTAGCCATCACATCGAATCTTGCGATACATGCATGGAGCATTAAATGTAGACGAAAAAAAAACTAATTGCACAGTTTGGTTGGAAATTGCGAGACGAACGTTTTGAACCTAATTAGTCCATGATTGAACACTATTTGCCAAATAAAAACGAAAGTGCTACAGTAGCCAAATTTCCAACTTTCACCCAAGTAAACACGCGCTTATATATGTTTGGAGAGAATGCGTCACATGTGGATCAGAGGTACTTAGTTATTTATTAATTATTATTTTCTGTCATCATTAATTCTTGTACGTAGTTTTGATCAAACGCATGAATAGACAATGGTGCCGCCCATGCATGCTGGCATTAGCTTTTCAGTACATTCACTCCCTTCTATAAGCAAAAGTGGGTCGAAGATTAGCTTTAGCTAATTTTTCGCTGTCACTGGAGTACGAAAAGTGTAGTTAACGACGATAGGCAAACTTTACACGCACCAAGCATGGC
This sequence comes from Miscanthus floridulus, assembly GCF_019320115.1. NCBI lineage: Eukaryota > Viridiplantae > Streptophyta > Magnoliopsida > Poales > Poaceae > Miscanthus > Miscanthus floridulus. The sequence goes on from NC_089589.1 coordinate 127,280,488, forward strand.
TGTTTGATTTGATTAGCATCAACATGTCTGCTAGTTGGCTGCTGGTTCATCGTAGTCATTCATTTAGCACAAATAGATCCACTACTAGAAAACAAGCAACCACTACTGTGACATCAATGCCGCTTAGAAATGAACCAGCGAAAGCTTATCACTTTCATGATTGCTGCTCATGAAAACCGGCAGTGAAAATAGGTACCGACTCTCTGTCTATGAAAGAATCAATTTCTATCAACTCTAGGACTGATTAACAAAGAAAAAAGACCATGCTGCCCCTCGCCAAAACTCCTGGACATCTCTTCGGTTGCCGAGAATCTTAAATGATGTCTCTTGTATATCGACGAATTCAACATGCTACTGATGAAGTAGAATCGAGATGGCAACCTTCGGAGACTCCTCATCCTCTCGGCATCTCCAGCCACTCGATCTCCACCCCCACGGCTGGCGGCCTCCATGGTCCCGGTGGCCCGTGCCTAGCAGCCCCGCGACCGGCGGCCTTGACAGCCCTGGTGGCCCCTGCCCGGTAGCCCCTCGACCGGCGGCCTCGATGGCCCTGGTGGCCCGTGCCTGGCGGCACCACAACTGGCGTCCCCGCGCCTGGTGGCACAGCTCTCGATTATTTTTCGACTTAATAAACGAAGATCGTTATTAAGTCGGAAAAATATGTATCGACGCTTGTTTGCCTCTATAATTGCTAAATGAGTCTCTTTGTGAGAATCCGGATCCGGAGAAAAGTCCATGGCAAGAGTGCTTGAAGCTCTCATATCGGGTCAAATGAAACATGCAATTGAGGTTGAACCAAAAATCGCTAAGTGAATATCTTGAACCTAATGTTCGGATAATTATGGGTCATCGTTGAATAATGGGAGGTGAAAAGCGATGGTTCAAAGGGTCCTAATAGAGACCAGTCCCGACATATGTTTTTACAAAAATATGTCCCGCTGTAATGAATCTGGCTAATGGCATGAATTAAAATATACAGTTATGGGATTCTGAAAATTCATGAAGAGCAACATCAAAATCTTGTACCAATATTGTCTTTTATGTGAAATGATCGCCCCACAAATATAACAACTCCCTAAAGGATTTTCCTTGAATGAATATATGGCTATAAGTCTGAATACACCAAAATAAGTGAATTCCTCGGAAGGAATAAAGACCCATATAAGACCCGAGAGATAGGAATAAAAAGAGGAACTGAAGGAACAAAAGTATACCATATAAGCAAATGTGATTTCATGAGCTTTTACTATGGGTGTATATATACTTGTGATATAATGCCTTCTTCACCTGAAGTTTTGGATTGAAGTATCCTTTGAAACCGATATGATATATTTTGGTGTTACAAGCAATACTTTCCCCATTACACTAGAAATACGGACTTGTGATAAAGATAAAGATTTTCGAAGAATCTGGAATCAATCCCAGAAGGAGTCACCACTACTTTGAATAAAGAAAATTATATAATGATTTAAAGAATAATGATTATTGGTCACATCTCGAGGATGTGTGTCATTGCAATTTTAGAGTGCACAAATATGCATCCTAATGTATGCAAGATATAATATAATAAATTCCTTTGCATTATTCTCTATTCTCAATGTTCTTGAATAGCGAGACAAATGTCACGAAGACTAAATATTGTTATCTCAATGCGTTATCATTGTGTATGTTTATTTTCAAATAATGGTTAATGTCATGGGAATGAATAACTTCAACGGATGTTATCATCAGGGGGAGTATTTACAAGATATTGATCGTCATTCATGCGACTCTGAAAGTCTCAAACAATACCTAAAAGGTGTTATTCTAAATGGTGACTTGCTAACCTCTGATGAAAGCTCTATCATGACACCATTTATGAAAGTGGTTTATTGTTTATGTGCACCTCATATTTTTACTTCACGGGTTCCACAAAAGTAAGATGAGGTTAAGATTATGAAATGACCCTTGTAATGTATGCGATATACTTGTTAAGTCTCTATATGCATATGCTTCCTATAGAAAGCGTTCTTGGCATAGCAGGATTGTCCTGCGAGGTTCAGGGGGAGAATTTCCTTATGATATTAACCTTGATCAGAATTTTAGAGAATTGAAAATGGTACGATCCAGAAGGTCATAGTTTGTCCTGAAGACATATGTTGTGCTCTTTTTTCCTAATGAGTTTTCCTGAAGTTTCTCATGTAAGGTTTTTAATGAGGCAACAATGTGCAAATGTATTAAACGACAATACTGTACTATTTCCCCATATTTTTTCCCACTGGGTTTTTGGAGTTTTAACGAGGCATGTATTTGTCATGGTATTCGCCCAAGGGGAAGTGTTAAGAATTCCTCAATTAGAGGATTGATGGGCTCATACCATATATGTCATGGTGGCTACCATATATGCCCTGAAGGCATCTCTATATAAAGGGACTACATGTACATCTAGATGGGCTAATGAAGAGATGGCTCCCCTCACATACGCGTGTCTCCCCTGTGTTCTTGTGTGTCGTTCTTGAGGATTGGGAAGAGAAACGGGATCTGCATCTACAACTTCTATACGCCTCTTTCTTGGGATTGGAGATGAGAAAATGGATCTGGCAATCTGTGAATAGATCGATTCTCAACAGTTTTTGGGAGAGAGCCAAAAAAAAATTATAATAAAGGCAGTTTAAACAAGGTGCAGAGGAGGGCGACACGATTGCGAGCTCTCTGCCCTCCTGTCTAGGATTAGGCGGCGATCCGTTTCAACTCGGCTCTGACACGATTCAATTTCAATCCTTTTCAGGTGCCCAATACCTTAACACGTAGCCGGGTCAGGCCGCGGCCACACATGTCGTGAAATAGATTTTCCGCACTGCATGGCCCAACTCCTCCATTACTGTATGGGGCTCCATATATCTCAAGAGCCGTCAGCCCAGTGGCTTGTAAATCAGGCCCGCCAGCTATTCTCAAGGACCTTGATTGGTTCTTCTTATGCTTTTGGCTAGCTCTGGTGTGTCATCAGCCTTCAGCGTAGAACTAGCTGTGAGTTGTGTTGTGACAGGGTAGCGGCGTAACGCATGTTGTTCCCACTTTGGTTGGATCGATGGCTAATTAACTATAAGTTCATTCATCCCATCCGAAGTTAAACAAGTTTGCAACAATACGAGTGTGATGGTTGTATTACTATATTATTTAGGGTTCGTTAGACCGTTACGTGTGTATGATGGTCGAAACATACACCCTTTTTCTCTCGTTACAAAGAGTGATATATGTACGTGCAGTAAATAGACAGGCAAAAAGGTGAATTTATGTACGTGGATGCATGGAATGGCTGAACACAGCAGCCATTGAATCCCATTGCTGGCCCACGAAGCACGTAGGCCTAACCGGATTCGCGAATCTGGGTGGGCTTTTTTTGGTGCAAAAAAGGGCTTTACGGTCGTTTGGATTGCTCCTTAGATACGGGTGCGCCCGCGCATAAAAATATTTGGTTGAAGACATGGAGAATGCGTTCATCCATGGGGTGGCAGAACTTGGTTAAAGCTTACTCCCTCCGTTCGAATGTGTCGTTTTTTACTTTTAGATTTTTTATTTGACTGTTTGTCTTATTAATATTTTTTATATAAATATTATTTATTTTTTATGATTTATTTTAGCATTAGAGATACTTTAATAATAGTTTATTTATTTTATTATTTACATAAAATTTTTGAATAAGACCAACGGTTAAATAAAAACTCTAAAAGTCAAAAATGACATTTTCAATGCTACCAACCAGATCATGCGTGCACGAAATGTTTGACGGGTCCACGCAAAGGCACTGTCAGTGTGGTCGGCACTCATCACGCGGTGGAGGACAGCCGACAGACTAGTAAGTGTGATACAGTTGGGTAGGACTATGAGATCAATCTGTCATCAATACCCCGGCATGCTCTGTCTGAGAGCATTATTGCTGGGGGACCAGGAGAGGGCCAAGGGTGCAATGGCCGTGGCACACCCAGCCACCCAGGGGACGACGACGCGAAGTCTGCAGAGTGCCGACGCTCCTCGTGATGACTGATAACTACGGTAGCAGTAGGTGTCGCCATAAATATGGACGCAGCGTTAGGTTAGGTTCGTCCCTGGTGACCATAAAGGGCCCGTTTAGATCTTAATTTTTTTTTTTGGATTTTGACTACTGTAGCACTTTCATTTGTATGTAGCACTTTCATTTGTATTTAGTAATTAGTATTTAATTATGGACTAATTAGATTTAAAAGTTTCGTCTCGTGATTTCTCACCCAACTGTGCAATTAGTTTTTTTTCGTCTACATTTAGTATTCTATGCATGTGCCGTAAGATTCGATACGCAAAAATCTAAACGGAGCCAAAGCAGCATGGGCCAGCTTACGAGTAGGGCCTTGTTTAGATTTCATCAAAGTTTCAAGTTTTTTCACTCTCTCTCCGTCACATCAATTTTTGGACGTATGCATGGAGCATTAAATGTAGGTAAAAAAATAACTAATTGCACAGTTTGGTTGTAAATCACGAGACGAATCTTTTGAGCCTAGTTAGTCCATAATCAGACAAAGTTTGTTAAATACAAACGAAACATGCTATAGTGTTCAGATTGCAAAAATTTACGATCCTAGGGTAAAAACGGTGCGGAACCTGGCACCACACGCGCAGGTGGCTGCGAGAGCATGCAGCCCGGGTCCTGCCTCGCCGTCGTCATGGCCAAAGGCCTTTCAACCAGCCGCCGTACGTTTGCATTGGAATAGGGGCGGCGGTGGTGGGAAGAGAGAGATGAAGGTGCATTCACTGTGGAAGAGGAGGGAGATGGGAGGGGATGCGGACGTGCTGTAAATGGGACAGAAACTCCGAGGGGTAATAAAGCTGGTTAGTGGACCATCAAACCCAGAAATCAATTTATTCATGGACAAATTCTTATGCTCGGAATTGATTCATTCAGGAACAAAGGGAGTATTATTGCTGGTTATAGCTACTCTCTCTAGTTCAAATTAGAAGATGTTTTGGCTTTAGCTTTTGCTGTACACTTAGATATACATTATGTCTAGATACGTAGTAAAAGCAAACGCCTTATAATTTAGAACGGAGTGAATAACAACTGAGAGTGATAATCGTCGGTTGTTGTCGACAACCAGCAGTGTCACTGTTGGTTATATTTATACCGAGTTGTGAAAATAGTGTGGGATCCGTAACTTTCCATTCAATGTAAGCCCTTTTTTAATTCCACACTAACTTCTAAAAAATTGCTACAGTATCTGTCACATCGAATGTTTGCGGCCCGTGTATGGAGCATTAAATGTAGACGAAAAGAAAAACTAATTGCACAGTTTTGTGGGAAATTGCGAGACGAACGTTTTGAGCCTAATTAGTCAATGTTTGAACACTATTTGTCAAATAAAAACGAACGTGCTACAGTAGCCTCAAAATCCAAATTCCTACAACTAAACACAGCCTAAATTTTTGACTCCTCACACCTCTCCACACGATCAAACAAAGGCACATGCTCTAACAACGCAAGGCCACATAGATGTGATATAGAGTCTATGACCATGAGCCTGCTTTGGCGTCGTAGCCCAACCCGTCTAAGACGAAGACAACACTGAGGGGAATAGGTTACACATTGTCCTGGCCTTGCTTTTACGGGAAATCTTTTTAGAGTAGTGATAGAATCATGCACATATTTCAAGATTTTGTAAGAATGTCAAGTGAGGCTATTCATGTTATAAGCTATGTGCTATTTTGTAAGAATGCAATATTGTTAGAAAGAATGTCTTCGAGCTAGCTAGCTTATTTAGGGTGCCCTAACTATCTCAAACCCATGACGGTGATCTAAGCTTGTCGTCATTCACTTAGAGCCTCTTTGGCAAGGCTCCTGCAGGAGTTATGCCAAATTCTTGTTTTGGAAAGGGCTTCGCATGGGGAGCCGGTCAAAAGCCGGAGCCATTTTTTGCCTGCGCAGGAGAAGCCTCAAAATCAAACTTCGCGTGGCTCCTTGCTGTGGGTTCACGTCGTCTAGTGCGAAGGAGCCGTTTTGCCAAATGTTTTTCAGAACGACTTCAGCTCCTCCAGAGGAGCTGCTCCTTCAGAGGAGCCAGAGCCGGAGCCATTTTCAGAGGAGCCAGAGCCCTGCCAAACAGGCCCTTATTATATTTTGTGTCTACGAATTAGGTGGTGTTTGGATGGACCTTCTAAATTTTAGTCGCTGTCCCATCGAATATTTAGACACATGCATGAAGTATTAAATATAAACTAATTACGAAACTAATTACATAGTTTGCGACTAATTTGCGAGACGAATCTTTTAAACCTAATTAGTCCATGATTTGATAATGTTTTGCTACAGTAACATGTGCTAATGACGGATTAATTAGGCTTAAAAAATTCGTCTCGTGGAGTACTGATGAATTATGTAATTTATTTTTTTATTAGTATCCGAACACCCCATGTAACATCCTCGCGACACACTTCCTAACTTTTAGTCACCAAATTCAAACACCCCATAGAAAAGTTGATCACCAGTTCACCACGCCACCGCTAGGGATTGACACACTTTTGATGTAAACATCACATGGCGTGTGGCTTTACCTTTAATATATGCGGTGGTACACGTACCAGCCAACATATATCTGAAAGCTACGAACGGAGAGTAGCACTATTGGTGCATCCATCCTCCTTCCCTCATCTCAGCCCCTTCTCCCCCTCCGGGAAAACTAAGCATGGATTCCATGGCAGACTTGATGAGGAAACTTGGATGGATAGCCTGGTGCTTAACTGTAGTAGGTTGGTTTCTGTCACCCATTATAAGCTTGCTCGTGAACAAGATCTTTGCGGACCTAGTGTTCAACACATCAAAAAAGCTCAAGGAGTTAGAGAATGAGACTATCCCAAAGCTGAAGCAGACGCTTGGTGTCGTGGAGGAGCAGTCGGTGCTCAGAGCAGCCGAAGACAAAGGGTCTCAAAGCAATCTGAAGATACTGGACAGCATGAAGAAGGATCTCAAGTCTGCCTTGTATGAAGCCAAAGACATCCTAGATCTTCTCGATTATCGCCGGATCGAGAAGGATCTCCATCTTGCGGATGATGACAGCCGCTGGGTGGAGAACCAACTCGGTGCTGCTTGCGCCTGGATTGCCCGCTGCAAGGGGAGTTCCTTTGGGCGATGGATACATGTCACCCTCGCAGCGGTAATGAAGAGGGCACAAAGCATGACCCGGCAGGGGCAGTTCCTGATTCAAGGGTGGCGGCACTCGAGGCAGAACTTTGAACTAAAGATCGCGGGTGCTGCAGTACTGCAGTGTGCACAGAGCTGGTACCAACAGTTGGGGCAACTATTCAGATGCATTATACCACGCAGATCCGGTGCACTTCTTCCAGTTTCTCGTCTAGCGCCGCAACCCCCATGTCTTGAGTCCAGAGGCTCTGTGTTTGTTCCAGTGGAACCAACACGTAGGCCAGCAGAGGAGATGGTGGACGACGAAGAAATAGTGGAGGAGGCACAAGTGGTGGAAGGAGAGGCAGCGGAGGGGATACAAGATGGAGAAGATGGAGCAATGTCTGAGAAGATAGAAGAAGAAAGTTCCGAAGGAGGAGAAGTGGGAGAGCCAACTTCTTTGTCAATTTTCCAGTACTGTGCTCGACCTATGCTGACATTGTTTGCAAAGGCATGTTTTTATCGAGATTGGCCATATGGAATTGTTGGCATCAAAAGTAAAAAGGTACCATCTTACCATCATTTCTGATTGACATACTAGATTTGCATTCTTGCACCAGTGTTTGCCTTTTGTTCTTTTTGAAATATTTTGCCTTGTTCTTTTCAGTTATGCTAAATAACTAGTACATCAAAATTAAGAGTCTACCACACCATATATATATATATATATATATATATATATATATATATTGATTTGTCTGTCTTTGGAAAGCTACTGTGAGCTAAAGTTACAACTTGAAATTCAGTACATAGATACAAAATTTTGTTATACCTCCCTTGTTATAATTAGTAGTACCAGCTCTGGCAGCTCAAAGATATATTTAGTAAAAAGGCTCTTATCAAATGATGAATTGAATATCATAGATCAGTCTGTGTCTTGTCGATGTGGAATTTCGTCAAAATGGTCCAAAATGAAAAAAAAGAAAGAAATCTGAAATGATTTTAGGGAGTGTAATCCAATACTTCAGTTTAAGGAAGCTAAAAAAAAGGCTTGGATAATAAGGATGCCTCTTTTCTTATGCTACCACAGTTTTCCTTTTTAAAGCACACCTTGATATGACACGGTCTGCTAAATTACATTTTGACCATTTATTTTTTCTATATTACATTGCTTATGCTTGTGAATTTATTTCACCCAAGTCAATCCGCACAACACCTCACACAAGCATGTCATGCAAAAATTCCAAATCACCATGCTATCACAAAGCATAAATAAGCAACACATGCATATCAACCTATACCATAATACAAATCACTTTACAGTTTCAATTTCATCTCAAACCAATTTTTTTCATCACATGATCTCACATAAGACAGCTAGCTTATGTAGACAGCTAGTCCATAGGGTTGATAGACAAGTGCTATTAAATGAACTCTTTCCATTTCATATGATCCATACAAATACCTTTTTGTACAAAAATTAACCGCCGTTATTAACATTTCATTTTGCACGTTATAGAATTTAAGTACGTTTTTAAAAGGGGCTATACATGGCTGTCATAATAATTATGTGAACCTTGCTTCATGCAGGAGGATGGCAGTGCAGCAGAATTAGTGCCCATTACTGAAAGAATAAGTCTGAGGAATCGAATAAAACACATAGAAGATATTCTCACTGCCTTGAAGAAATCAGATATGTTGAATGATACGAATAGTAGCAGTGGCACCACCACGGATGCAGACAACGAAAGAAGCAGCTTCACTGTCAAGAACACTGCCAAAGAAAGCAGCAGCAACAAGAAAAAAATTGACAAGTTGTACATGAATATTGATAAGATAGTGTTCGGTCGAGACATGGACCGTGCCCATATATGTAGGATGCTTCGTGAAGGACAACATACCTATGCAGCAAGCTCCAGCACCAGTAAACCTTACTCTGTGATTGGCATATATGGCATTACAGGTTCTGGGAAGAGTACCCTGGCACAATATGTTTGTGATCATGAGAAGTATGCAGGACATTTCAACCTTATCATGTTCGTTCTTGTGGGGAAGACATTCAGCGTGGGTAATATATTTCGTGATATGCTTGAGCAGATCACGCAGAGCCAGCCCTCTAAAGACAATGATCTTGAAAGTCTAAAAGCAGAGTTGAAAAAAGAGCTGAAAGACAAATGCTTCTTGTTAGTACTGGATGATGTCTGGGTCAACGGTGACAATATGAAGGAACGTCGGATTCTACGTGATGTGCTTCTTGTTGGGCAGAGTGGAAGCCGAATCCTGGTGACAACTCAAAAAACAGATGCCGCTGCAGCTTTAGGTGCTCAGGAGAAAATGCAAATCCCAATACCTGATTTAGAGGAGGAGCAGTACCTCTCAATGTTCATGCACTATGCCCTAGAAGACAGTCAAGTCACAGGGAATGATTACGAAAGATATAAAGCCATCGGGAGAGAAATTACAAAAAAGCTTCATAGATCACCCATTGCAGCAATAACAGTGGCAGCACGGCTTAAGAGCGAAAGCAGAATTGATTTCTGGGAAAGAACATCAAACCTTGATGTGTTGGATGAAACAATGGGAGCTCTTTGGTGGAGCTATCAGCAGCTTGGTGTTGACATCAGGCGATGCTTTACATACTGCAGCATTTTCCCCAAAGCATGTATAGTACAACGGGATGACATTGTTTACATGTGGATAGCACAAGGGTTTGTAAACACCAGGAGTAACGGAACAGAGGAACTGGAAGATATAGGACAGAGATACTTTGATGAATTACAGGCATTCTCATTTCTGCAAGTACGACGAAGAACCATTTTGGTTTTGGGCGAGGAGGCAGTGGGTTTCACAATTCATGACCTGCTACATGAGTTGGCAGAGAGGGTTTCTGGTAGTGAGTTCTATAGAATTGTTTCGAATGGCTCACCAAAAGAAATCCCGCGAGGGGTTCATCATCTCTTCATTGAGACCAACATTGGATCAGAGATTGTTGACAAAATTTTGGACATGGGAAATTTGCGCACCCTTATCATTCAGGAGGATTGGGTCACCATGCGAAAATATCATGACTTGGTAAAAGTCACGGATCGTTTATTCATGAGTCTGAGGAAACTGCGGGTGCTGATTGTTCAGCTACGGCATTGTAGAAACGAGTTGTCAGTCCCAGTATCTATTTATCAGATGAAGCATCTACGTTTTCTCCGTCTTGCTTCCTTTGTTGACCATCTGATTTTACCAAGCACATTTAGCAAGCTTTACCATATCCAGACCATAGATATTCCTTGCATGAGGGCATCCTATCCTGAAAATATGGCTAATCTAATCTATTTGCGGTACATTTCAGCTTCGGTTTCTTTCCCCAACATTGGAAGGCTGACGTCACTCCAGACAATAGAAATGTTCAGAGTGAAGGAGGCACAAGGGTATGAGTTGAAGCAGCTGATGCATCTGAACAAACTTCGAGGCTCTCTAACTATATGGGGGCTTGAGGTTGTCGGAAGCAAAGAGGAAGCTCTTGAAGCCCACCTATGCAAAAAGAAGCGACTCAGAGAACTGGAACTGTGGTTCGGCTTGGATAAGAGTTTTGGTCCAGACGTGGAAGCAGAGGTACTTGAGGGCCTTTGTCCCCCAAAGGATCTTCAAGAGCTCAAAATCTGGGACTACAACGGTTCAAGGTATCCTAGCTGGGTGTTGAGTGGCCACCATCCAGATGCCCCAAAGCACCTGCACAAACTTGAACTCTGGAATTGCAGCCAGCTGGCAGCTATTCCTGAAGATAGTGAACTCTTCATTGGTCTGCGTGTGCTTCGCATTTACTTTTGTGACTGGAACCGGTTGCCGGAAAATATGGAGTGCCTCGTGTCGCTCCAGTCACTGTGGATTTTGAACTGCGATAAGATAGAGCTTCTTCCGACGCTGCCCCACCAGGCTCTTAAGACGATTGGTATCCAAGGGTGCCCCGTGCTCAGTAGAACCTGCAAAGAAGTGGGACACCCAAATTGGAATAAGATCAAGCACATTCCCGAGAGAAATTTGGATGGTTTGGAGGAATTCCGGACGAATTTGGATGTTTTGAAGAAATGTTGTAGGAATTTGTGAGAGAAAAACATTATTCCGGATGAAAAAAGAAGCGGATCAAGTCAGGTTTAAGGGCGCACGAATGGGGCCATAGAGATCGATTGTAAGCAAATACGAAGCCACTGCCCTCTGTACCCGGGACCGGGACAACTCAGCTGAGATGCATGGTGAGTCTCTTGGCCGCCTTCCTTTTTCTAATCCATAGAGGTTGCTGCATTCCTAACCAAACTTTAATAATGATCCTCGGGTCTTACAGGATGTTTGTCAATCGATCCGTCTGTGGAACAGGCGGCGGGGGACAAGTCTGTACTTGTAGCCAGGAAAGGCGTTCACATCGTAACGCAAACTGCAGGTCGCATCGCATGGTGTGGTGGATGTTCTCATCCCTGATTGGTTGTGGGTTTGTGCTTTTTCCCCCCTTTCCTTCACTCTATAGTGTATCCTTTATTTGCAATAGGACAATTAATGGCGTGCAAATATAGTTTGTTTACTGTGATCCATGAGCGCGAGAGATAATGCTGTACTCATTTGTTCCCAATTGTTGAGTGAGTAAAGCTCATTGTAGACTGTAGAGCTTGTGAACTACATTGTGATTCAAAAGAACATATACATTCTGGTCAATTCTTGCAAGAGACAGTTTGGTTTGTATATGAGATTTGTTCTTATGACCATAAATCTGGTATATTCTTGTTGATTTGGTTTGGTACGCCCTGCTCTTTCCTGCCCTGTTTTTGAGCTTCGTCCAACTCTGCATACGTTTTTTTCGGAACCTCGGTGCCTGCCTGCATGCTTGTACGGCTTTATTCAGTGTGGGTTACTTATAGGTCTGCCTAGCCAATCCTAGGCCCATGAAATGTTGGACCACTTTTCATTGTCAATCGTGTTTACTGCAAGCCCAGCCAGCCCGCGAGTATCTAACACCCCAAACAGGCCTGTAAATGATCGTTGCCACAAATAATCTGCGTCCTGTGTATTGTCGACTGCTGATAGCTGGTGGCATCCGATGTGACCTCGTGAACGACCGAAGACGGCGACAAGAGAAGAGAGGGGGTGAATGGGAGCCGAAATAAATCCTTTCAAAAACTTAACCCAAAGTCCCAAACATAACCCAAAAACAAAGCACGGGAAGCTGCTGTAAAGTTGTTAGAAAGTTACAGCTCAGAGTTGTTGAAAAGTTGAAGTTCCAGAAAGGTTGTTGCTGAAAGTTTTCTGAAAGGTTGCAGCTGAAAATTTCCAAGAAGGATGTTGAAAGTTTCTGGAAAGTTTACCGAAGGTTTCCTAGAAAGATTGCCGTGAAAGTTTCTAGAAGGTTTGCAGTGAAGGTTTCCGGAAAGTTTTTTAAGGAAGGTTTTCAAAAAAGTTTCTGGGAAAGTTTCCTGAAAGTTTTTTGAAAAAGTTTTCGGGGAAGATTTCTAGAAAGTTTTCTTGGAAAGTTTTCTGGGAAGGTTTTCAAAAAGTTTTCTAGGAAAGTTTCCTGTGGAGGTTGCAGCTGAAAGTTTGCAAGCAAGGTTGCAGGAAAGATTGTTAGAGTAAAGGATTCAGCTGGAACAATAGAAGCATAGCACGCACAGCACGCATGAGCAAATCAAAAATCGAGCGTATCTTGGCCAAATTTGCTCCAACTTCCACGAAAATTTTACCAGATGATCACACGGAAGTGGTGAGACTATCTCTAAGAGATCATTGCCCAAAACCTGGCCAATCACCGGGAAATTCAAATCGCGTGCAAGAACACAGTTTTTCACCCAAAACGCAAATCGGTTCGATTCTTCGTGCTCATGTGGAATTAATCAAATTCATTCAATGGGAAGCATCAACACATGTCATAGCACGAATCAAACCAAAAAGAACGAACCAAAACGCTCTAGAAATGACAAATGAGACCAAGAACAGGAAGGGGAAAAGCAACCACGCATGGTGATTCTCTTGCCCGCCTTCCTTTTCTAATCTAAGTAGAGGATGCTGCATTCATAACCAACATAAATGACCCTTCGATCTTATGTTTGTGAAACAGGCAGCGGGGGACAAGTCCGTGCATATATAGTTTGTGTGGTGTGTGATCTCATCCCTGATAGAACGTGCGTGGGTCTGTGCTTTTTTTTTTCCTTTTCCTTCAGTCCATCGTTTATTTGGAACTAGCAAAAGTGCCCGTGCGTTGCAACGGTAGAAAAAAATACTGTCAGATATTTATGGGAAACAAACACATGAATAGTATATAGTTATTTATACTTTATTATTCTTTCTATAAATTTTAATAATTTTTATTTTATGATGACAAGACACACATAATAATAAGTTGATAGTGGCAATAATATGTAAATGTCATATATTAGACCTATATCGAATTAAAATACAATATTTATAGATTGTATTGGTCTATTAAAGTGCTCAATATTTTAGTTGATGGTTTGATTAGCAAGACTATCGGCTGATCCAAGTTTAAAAAAAAATAGATTTTGTTTCTAATAAAAACTAACCATCAATGTGCTTCTACAGGAGGTCCTTGCGCATCCATGTCCGCCGCCATGGTCAAAGTGCTTGGCGCGTGCCGCCTGCCCGTTGGTCGATCAAGCAGCACCTCGAACGAGGAACGAGGAAGATGAAGCAGTTGGTCTACCCCTCCCCTATCTCTCATGTGTCGACGTTGGCGATCACGGTGGGGTCCTCAAGCAGGTCCTGAAGACGGCGAAGGCATGGCAACTTCATCCTCGCCAAAGAGCATGGCTGGTTGTCATAGCACGTGCACCGCACCGGATGACCTCCTCCCAGATCGTGGCTGGCCTTAGTCATCCTGCGCGTCCCCAACGAGTATGCACATGTGTCCTATAAAGGCCGTATCTTTTATGGGTTCTATATATAGTTTTTTGTTGTCAAGGAGGAACACAAGCGAGAGGTTTTGAGCAACATGATCGAGTTGGTTCGGTGCCTTGGTTTCCAAAACAAACAAAAGAAATCTTGTATTTGGATTAGGATTCTAGTTATATTTAGGTTATTTGAAGATGCCATACATATGTCATGTATATATATAACATGAGCTATAGATAGATGTGAAAAGAGACAATTTCCATATTTACGGATTTAGTTAGAGGAAGACGGTCCAAGAAAATGGACGGACTAAAAAATGGACTGAAATTTTGCCTCTTTATTGTTAGAAAAAATAAATATAGATAGAAACTAAGAAATATTGGGGAAAAGAAAAATAACGGAAAATTTTCATGTAGGGTGGCAAGAAATTGCCTCTTTATTATTAGGTATAGATATAGATATAGATAGTATAGATATAGATAGATAGGGCGGTTCGTCTTTCCTGTAAATAAAGTTGAGACTCAATCTCACGTGAATTCCTTAAACTGAAATCTATTTTCCTATTCGGTCAACCGTTCGTGCATGCAAATATTGCACGTCTCCTAATCTCTGTCCGTTTTACATACGTATGGATACATGCAAAGAATATTCACGCCCAGCTCATCTAAGTCCACACGTTTCCTCTTTGTTGTCTTCCTTTTTCTCTTGTCCTGAAAACCAGCAGACAGTAATATGGTCGGACTCAATCTTCATGTTGTATACGTGGTACCCCATACAATGTGGAGAAGAATAAACGGTCAAAAAATTAGATTTGCATATTTTTTTTTGATCGGTTGCACATTTGAGAATAGGAGACGGAAACGTTTTGGAATCGGACTCCGTATCCGTATCCCGCTACACACAAGAGCTATCAGCGGGACTTATATATATATAAGTCCGGACGGAAGAAACTCTGTCCAATAGTTAGAGGGAGACGGACAAATAAATGGATGGACCAAAAAATGGCCGAAAATTTTGCCTCTTTATCAGTAGGTAGGTATTATTAGTAGGTAGGTATATAGATAAGACAACTAATAGCGTGCATATATAGTTTGTTTACTGTGATGTGTGAGCACAACGAACGATAATGCTGTACTCATGCATGTGTTCCCAACTGTTGAGTGAGTGAGTAAACCTGATTGCCGAGCTTCTGAAATAGATGATCATCGTTCAAAAGAACGTATACATTTGAGCTTGGCACAACTCTGATGCGTTTTTGTTTTTCCAAACCTCGGTGCCTGCCTGCATGCTTGTACGTCCTCAGTGTGCGTGTAACTTACGGGTCCACCCAGGCCCATGAAATCATGGACCAGTTTTTATTGTCTAACGTCATCGCGGTTCGTTTAGGTCCATGAGATCGAGTTTGGCTCTCAACAGCGGCGGGCACGCCAGAATATTCATCGATCATCATTGGTGGGCCGGTGAGGGCGCTCCGTTCAACGATTGAACCTGCATTTGTACAGTATGCAATTTTAATACAAATTAGGTTGGGGCCTCCCTCCCGATTTCTTCAAAAAAAAAAAAGGAATGGCGGAGAGGAACAACTCTCGATCCGGTCTGGCGGCAGATCCGGTGGTGGTGGCGGCAGCAGCAGGTGCACGCTCCCACCCCATTTGTATCCATGGTACCCATACCGATCGTTGATGTCAAAATTTGCACCTCTCGTGCTTTCCTTCTCTGTTATGTGGAATCCATTTATTTATCACAAATGCCATCATACATCCTGTGTCTATGCCTATCTCATGCAAAGAAGTTCTCAACCTTGGTAATAAATTTGTTCATGTTTGTGGTCACAGAGTCACAATATACCTGGTGCCACCACCACTAGTGATGGAAACACCCGTTAAAATTAAAATTGCTTCAATTGCAAATAAATCGAGTTATGGTGACCAAAGTCACAATCTAGATTCTTGTTCCTGTGCCATACAGGTGCGTGTGCTAGCTCACCTACCGCCGTTGCTGCCCCAGCCACCAAGAGGCCCACCACCAAGTACAGGTTTTAATATTCTAGCATGAGATGGTTGGGTTCTTGGGTGTTCCAAGTCTACTGATACTTACCCTCCTTCTCTCAAAATTTACAAATGCCACCTTTGGATTTAACAACACGCACCGAATATTTTACTACGGAGACTTGCACAGTCAATAGTACACTGAATCGGCAATTGTAAACCTTGGGCCCGAGACCTGTTCCTCCTCTATTACAAACTGGGAGTGGTTGTCAACTTGTCATCATGGTAATGTCAAATTTGGTTGCATTTTTACTATGAGATACTACGAGATGAGTATGGGCGTTCGGTTAACCGAAACCGATCGTTTCGGTTCTTCAGCTAATTCGGTTCCCTGAGAAGAAGGGACCGATCAGTTACTTTGAAAATACGGAACCGAGGAATTTCGGTTTCGGTTAATTCGGTTCGGTTTCGGTTAATTCGATTCGGTTTCGGTTCTAACCGATGTAACCGAATTTTTCAGGAACCGAGAAACAACCCATTCAATTGCAAATTTCAGCAGCATTTTGCCTGATTTTCATGAAGTCAAAAGGGACAATTTAAACAGCAATGCAACATAAAACAACAGTACAACACATATATGTTATTGTTCTCTCAAATATTCAAGCATAGAGGAATATTCAAGCCTGCAGTAAAAAACAAGAGGTCCAACAGCTTAGTTCGGTTATTTCAAGTCAATTCGCTTAACTGAGTGCTGGAACCGAATTAACCATAATAATTTCGGTTCCTGGGAACCTGGAACCGAAGCTGGGACCGAATATTTCGGTTTCGGTTACTTCGATTTCAGTTCCGGTTAGTTCGGTTCTCGGTTTTTCGTGCCCAGGCTTAGCGGCGGGCACGCCAGAATATTCATCGATCGTCATTGGTGGGCCGGTGAGGGCGCTCCGTCCAACGATTGAACCTGCATTTGTACAGTTGCAATTTCAATGCAAATTAGGTTGGGGCCTCCCTCCCGATTTCTTCAAAAAAAAAAAAGGAATGGCGGAGAGGAACAACTCTCGATCCGGTCTGGTGGCAGATCCGGTGGTGGTGGCGGCAGCAGCAGGTACACGCTCCCACCCCATTTGTATCCATGGTACCCATACCCATCGTTGATGTCAAAATTTGCACCTCTCGTGCTTTCCTTCTCTGCTATGTGGAATCCATTTATTTATCACAAATGCCATCATACATCCTGTGTCTATGCCTATCTCTTGCAAAGAAGTTCTTAACCTTGGTAATAAATTTGTTCATGTTTGTGGTCACAGAGTCACAATATACCTGGTGCCACCACCACTAGTGATGGAAACACCCGTTAAAATTAAAATTGCTTCAAATGCAAATAAATCGAGCTATGGTGACCAATGTCACAATCTAGATTCTTGTTGCCGTTGCCATACAGGTGCGTGTGCTAGCTCACCTACTGCTGTTGCTGCCCCAGCAACCGAGAGGCCCACCACCGAGTACCAATTTTTTTACAATTTGGTCCTTTTTTAATAAAATTTACGTTTGGCCTTTCGGGAGAACTAAACTCATCTTTGGACCCTGGAGGTCGGCGCCAAGACTCATGGCGCCGAGGTAACACGTCTCGGCCCTACAGATCTTGGCTCCGAGGTGCCTACCGAGCACAGTAGAGCATCCTAAGTGGCGTTGACATGGTCGGTACCTCAGCGCCAGAATAAATGGCGCCGAGCTCGATGTCACAGATCTTGACACCGAGCATAGATAACCGCGTGTGGTCACCGCAGGTCTCTTTGGCGCTCTATCTCTCCCTCTCTCACGCTCTGTGACGTGAAGGCTGATGGATACTAATACTCCTCTGCTCACTGCAAAGCGATGCCGTCCGCGTCGCGCACGGCTCTGCTGCCCACTGCCGGTGCTGCCGTGACCGGTCAACAAATAATAAAGAGAAAGCCAACTTCCACTGCTCCTAGTACCTTTCAATGCAAACCAAACACTGACTGCTGCACCGTGCCGCTGCATGCGGTCAAGCCTGCCTCTGCCTGCCAGCCTTAATGGGGGCGGAGCTTGGTTGGTTTCGTGGGTTCTCACGCTCGGCTTTGCGCACTTGCGCCGCTGGCTCAGTGACAGTGAGTAGCTGTATGGCTGGGCGATAGAGTGGCAGGGCAGGGGCTATGGGCTATGGAGGAGTAGCTTCCTACTAGTAGGACTGGTTTGGAGTTTTGAGAGAGAAAGAGAATGGCTGTTTACGCTAGAGAGTGGTCTCTTGTGATGAGAGTGGTTTCTCTCTCTATCTGGTTGGCCTAGAGCAGTAGAACTCGAGTAACAGATCGAGGAGCATGGAACAGCTGACATGTGGGGGCCTGCGGGTTTGGAATGGGTTAATGCTTACTCCCTTCGTCCAGAAACGCGTTTTTGTTCTTTGTACACTTTTTTTTTCTTATTTGAGAGATGGAACAGCTGACATCACTACTGGACTCGCATGCTTTGCCGAGGGCCTCTGGCCCTCGGACCAGAAACCCTCGGCAAAGGCTTTGCCGAGGGCTGCCCACGGCAAAGACCCCTCGGAAAATTTTTAGACGGCGAAGAGGTCTTTACCGAGGGCCCTTTATCGGGCACTCGGCAAAGCCTTTGTCGAGGGGCAGGACGGCCCTCGGCAAAGAAAAGAAGCCGTCACGCGCCGGCGCCGTTGGCGGTTTCTTTGCCGAGGGCCGACCCTCGGCAAAGAAATGGTTTTTTTTACCGAGGGCCGGCCCTCGGCAAAGAATTTTTTTTTAAAAAAACCTTTGCCGCGGGCCTCCTCCCTGGCCCTCGGCAAAGAAATTTTCAGGATTTTTCTCAAAAAAATCTTTGCCGAGGGCTATTGCAAGGACCCTCGGCAAATGTTTTTTTTTTAAAAAATTGTTTACTGAGGGCCGGCCCTCGTCAAAGAAATAGTTTTTTATTTTTTTTAAAAAAACCTTTGCCGAGGGCCAGCTCCCTGGCCCTTGGCAAAGAAATTTTCAGGATTTTTCCAAAAAAATATTTGCCGAGGGCTATTGCTAGGGCCCTCGGCAAAGGACCCTTCTTTGCCGAGGGCCTTGGTCATTGCCCTCGGCAAAGAGACAGAAATTTAAATTTTTTTTTGTTTTTTGCATTCCATCGACACAAACATTTCATATATATACATATATATATCACACAGAACCCATTTTCTCACAATATATCACAACCATAATTGTGAACCACAAATCACAATATATTACAACGACAAGTCACATGTTCATCATCATTCACATGTTTATTACGACAAGTTAATGAAATCCAAGCACAAGTCACAACCATAAATCACAAATCACGCTAAAGTCCAACCACATCACCTAGCACGAGTCCTCATCAAGCTAGCCTATGAGACGATGGTGAAGGAAAAGCAGGATCACCCGGTGACACACTAGCGGGTTGATTGGAACCCGCGGACGGAAGCTGTACAAAGGAGCAGAGATTGCATGTGTGAGTAATCCGAGAAAACAGTTTTGAAACTTAGAGATTGCATCTAGTAATCTAGGAATACAAAAAGATTAGACTCAATTGAAAATTTCGGCAGCACCTCCCCTGCACGGGGAGGTTTCCAAAACCTGCAAGAAACGACGGCACGAACGCCGACATCCACAACGGCACAAACGCCGACATCCACAACGGCACGAAGGCCGACATACATGCAAAGCACAAGCGAAAAGTGAACTTTCATACTTACAGGAGTAGCTGCAGGAGTATGAGGTGGAGGAGCTGAAAACTGCACAGGTACACCCGATGCTTGCCCAAGACTTTGCATGATCACCATCATCTCCGCCATCTGTTTCTGCGCGGCCTCGAACGCGACCTTCTGGGCCTGCAGCTGTGCGGTCAGCTCCGCGTTCTGCTCTTGACTTTGCCTTCTTGTTTCTTGCAGCTCGGCCTGCAATATTTCACTCCAATATATCAGTAATGCAAATCTAATTTAGGTGTATAAATATCTACGTACGATGAGTAAAACAGG
Source organism: Miscanthus floridulus (assembly GCF_019320115.1). NCBI lineage: Eukaryota > Viridiplantae > Streptophyta > Magnoliopsida > Poales > Poaceae > Miscanthus > Miscanthus floridulus. Next base: position 127,300,493 of record NC_089589.1, read on the forward strand.
AATTACCTGGAGTGCTTGGACCTGCTGCAGTGTTGGAGAAGGCCGTGGACGTATGGGCTGGCTGGAGCTCGTGCTCCGTGCTCGGATAGAGTCGAGGGAGGGAACAGTGGTGGAGTCGATGGCGCCGTCTGCAATCCACAACCGCCCGTGCTTCTTGCCTCCTCCGAGCCTCATGATCGCCTCTGCATCAATGGGCTCAGTGCGCATATTGTCATCTTCCCCATAGATCTCCCTTACCATTGACGTGTACTCTTGGACTTTAGTGTACACGTTCGGGTCGGAGTACGCCTGGGGCGGGGCAGCCGGGTCGAAGGAGACAGAGGACGACGCCCTGCCCATGTGGGACATAGCCCACATTGAGAACTCCGAGACCTCCTCGCCCGGGTGTGCAGCCTCCTGCGAGAAAGACGGGAAGATGGTGAAAAATCAAGCAGAATTGAGCGTCAAAATAAATGAAAGAAATCACTTACATATGCCTGTTTGTATTCGGGGAGGCTATGACTGCCTTGATGGTGAGTTGGACCTTGCCTCATCAGACGCTGTTCCCGCTGCCTCTCGTGCGTGTCAACAAAGTCCTGTGATAACCACTTGTCCACGATCATGGCCCAGCATTCGGGATACGATCAGCACCGCCAGGGAATCACCTACAAGTCATCGAGTATTTGACATATAAGAAGATGAAATTGAACCTACTTAATATCAAAACGAATCATTATGAATGTTATTCGCCTACCTCAAGGTACTGGTCCCGGGTCAGCGTAATCCGTCTTGCTTGAGGCTTGGGGAGGGACTGCCTAAGTACCGACCTGTAGTAGTCTATGTGGGCCTGGACGCGCCCATGGTGGTGCATCTCGGTGACGTACTTCCTACAAGCTGCGGCAGCCGCCCGATCCGCCTGGGCCTCAAGTCCTTCTTCGGCCTTGAAATATTTCTGCATACAAAACCGATGTATCCATTCATTATTTCAATAAAAGATTTAACCAATGAATGCGATGTATTAAGCAATGTTGTGCGAGAGAGACTTACCCAAAACTCCGCCAATACTCGCTCCTGCTTTGTTGCGGTGAGTGTCATCCGTGACCAGCGCGTACCTGTCCCAGTTGGAGGCCGGCTCCCGCATCACCGGCTCTTCGGACAGTTGCACAATGCCGGGGTACCATTTCCTACACAAAACACCAAGGATGCTCGCGGGGGTGCGTGCTGGAGTACCCGACAAAACCAACCAGGCCCTGCACAAGTGATTAAGAAAATTTATCAGTTTCTCTTAAGATTTCCAACATATCGTATGAAGTAGTTGTGATAACATCCATAGTTACTTACCTCTTTGCCATAGGCCGAATCACTGGGCGGTTGTGAGGAAGCGGAACCGGAGGGAGGCTCGTGGGACCTCGCTCGTAGAGAGTCCGGGTAGCGGTACCCTCTCCCTCGCCCTCGAGTGCCTCGCCTCCCTCGCCCTCGAGCGCCTCGCCTCCCTCACCCTCGAGCGCCTCGTCTCCCTCGCCCGTCTGCTGACCCCTCTCGTCCTTCGATGAGGACGAGGCCATGGCCGTCACGTGCTCCTCCTCCAGCACCTCATCACGTGTCGAGGGAGGAGACCGCTGCCTCCTGCGGCGGCTGCCCCTGGTCCTCCTCTCGTCACCTCCTGTGGACGCTGCCCCGGACGACGACCCCTCACCTCGAAGGAGAGGGTGATTACCTTTTGTTTGAACCAAGAAATGAAATCAGGCCTCCCCGCTCCCGCACCGCGTGAAACAAGGGTGTCTTGTTCATGTGAGGTAGGATCCCTTGATTGATGCCAGAATTCACGAACAAATTCCCAGTCCGAACGAGAATCAATGGGGTTGGATGCAGAATAGTGACGACATATTGAAATAAGTTCATTGAGAACTTACTTGATGAACGGCTGCACCTCGGTAAGGTTGAAAGGTCGAGATGGTGACTAGAGGGGGGGTGAATAGTCCTTTTTAAAACTCAATCGCGTCGGCTAACTGAAACAAGTGCGGAATTAATTTCATACAGATATGATTGAAGACAAGGTAGCAGGGAGGATTTGTGATTAGAAGTTAGAACTACTGCAGATTTTATTTGGCTTCGTTACGCCATGGTGCATATAGATAGGTCAACAACTTCTTTTAGTTTGATGTGTCACTGTTTCGTCCTCCCGCCACGATTGCACAAACTGAAATGGATTCACAAAGCTGACGGTTCAGTTCTGTTTAAAAAAAAAAAACAAAGGCAGCACTTTCACATCGCCTGTCATAGTGTCATGTAAAATATCCAAACTCGATTTAACAATTCACCAATGGCCGGCCCTCCACGAGTCATTCAAATTTCTTGTTACATGCGGCATTATTACTCTAGACTTGTGCAGCTATCTAGCAAGAAAGTGTGATCAAGTACATATCGAAGAAGCTTTGTCAGGGTGTACATCACCAGTGAATCGAGAGATGAGAAAAAGGCCGCAGCAGTTTTTTTTTTTTAGCCAATCACAGCATCCTTCCAACGGGGCACGCAACCTGTTGGGTCACGCGCCTGACCGCCCGCCTTAACTAATTATTTAGTTAGAAGTTTGTTTACCATGTATATTTTTGTTGCTATAAGTGTTTGTTATATTATTTGAGTTGCAATGCAAATGATTATATTTTTCATTAATTTACGTTGTTTCGACTGATGTTTAATTTGAACCGTTTTATTAGATGGAAGATATGTTTCAGGAGCAGTTGTGGCGAAAACAGGGTCGTCCTAGAGAATTGTACCCCGACAAGTCTAGCAAAGATGCCCCCGTCCCTCCTGACTTCCCTGTCCCTAACTGTGACTGTAGTCGTCCGGCCGACGTGTTTCAATCGAGACATCCGGACACAGCGGCTCATTGCTTCTACACATGCAGTTGTTTTAATGTAAGTAATTGTTTCCATATGTTTTTTTTTCATTTGTATTACTAGGTTATTAATATTTTGTTGGAATTTTATTGTGTAGGCCCATGAGAGGTGTTTTTTCTTTCAGTGGATCGACGGTGCAGACAAATTTGACCCCAGGTACCTCCTTTTCGACGATTGGTGGAGAAGGCGACATCCACGAGAGCACTTCAAGCGGTGGGTTCCACCTCCCCCTAAGCCCCTCCAATGACGGCTAAGGAGAAGCACTTAGCCGCAGTTAGACGACTCGAGGAACCTCCTCTGTGCGATTGCGGAGATCGAGCTGTGATAATATTCTAGCATGAGATGGTTGGGTTCTTGGGTGTTCCAAGTCTACTGATGCTTACCCTCCTTCTCTCAAAATTTACAAATGCCACCTTTGGATTTAACAACACGCACCGAATATTTTACTACGGAGACTTGCACAGTCAATAGTACACTGAATCGGCAATTGTAAACCTTGGGCCCGAGACCTGTTCCTCCTCTATTACAAATTGGGAGTGGTTGTCAACTTGTCATCTTGGTAACGTCAAATTTGGTTGCATTTTTACTATGAGATGGATATATAAATTTGGCTAAGCCTGACTTTTTACCATGGCAAGGCCACATTGAATTTTACTGTGACTCAGATATGTTCGAATCTGTCTAGGTCTGCAATTTTAATGTGTTCAAACGAAGTATTGAATGAGTAAATCGCTGACTGCCGAGCTTGTGAACTAGATGATGATTCAAACGAAAGTCGATGTATTTGGCCTCTGAAATGGTGCCTTCAGCTTCAAGAGAAATTAATTAATTCTGGTTTGTACATGAGTTGGGGGGGTTGTTGCGGCGGTCTGGGGGTTCGGGTACAGGCTGCCCAACAATCTTTGATCATGCTTTTAACTATGCGTTGCTTCTTTAAGTCCATATGTCTGCTCCGTAGATCGTGCTTGTGTTGCTGTGGTGCTCTGTGCTTCTTGTTGATGTGGTCCGATATACAGGATCTGCTCTTTTTTGCCCTCCATGTGTACGTACAGCGATTGTTGAGATTCTCTAAGTAGGCATTATTGCTGCAGGATGTGCGCATATCATCTTTATTAAGCCCGTATATCTGGTCTGTGCTTCTTGAATCTTGATGTGTTTCAGATTTTCTTGAGGCTTCACAGTTGGTCCGACCAGCATCGTTCCTCTATCCTCTCCTGAAAAGATGTGTGCAGAATTGGACGAAGCTCAGAGAAAGGCCAGATGCTCATCCCGGCTGTGGCAACGGTTCGTGCCACCGATGAATTTTCTGCTGCGACGCTCCACCTCTCTGCGTGGTTCAAATATAATTCCATCTTGCGCTTATAGTATGTGCGTCCTTAGCAAGGTGTACTCATTTTGATACACAAATGTACTGATGCCGCCTGAGGTTGTTTGGCGTGGTCCCTGTCTACCGCACTTGTTTTCAGGATCCAAGTACGAGACGCCTATGGAAGGTAAATAAGATAATATGTCATTGGGAAGAGACAAGTTTCTACTCTGACACTTACTACTTGCTCTACTGTTTAAATGGAAGTCCATGTGATACAACCTCGATACCACCATTTTTTATTTTTCTTCATAAAAATACATACGTATCGAGATCTAGGCCAATCGTGGTACGTACGATATAAGGCAATTCAAAATCTGCAGTGTGAAGGCCAGCAAGTCTAAGTAGTTGCTTCTTTAAAATCAAAGCCAGCCGTATTCACACATTATATCTGAAAGCTACGAACGGAGAGAAGCACTATTGGTGCATCCATCCTCCTTCCCTCATCTCAGCCCCTTCTCCGCCTCCGGGAAAACTAAGCATGGATTCCATGGCAGACTTGATGAGGAAACTTGGATGGATAGCCTGGTGCTTAACTGTAGTAGGTTGGTTTCTATCACCCATTATCAGCTTGCTCGTGAACAAGATCTTTGTGTACCTAGTGTTCAACACATCAAAAATGCTCAAGGAGTTAGAGAATGAGACTATCCCAAAGCTGAAGCAGACGCTTGGTGTCGTGGAGGAGCAGACGGTGCTCAGAGCAGCCGAAGACAAAGGGTCTCAAAGCAATCTGAAGATACTGGACAGCATGAAGAAGGATCTCAAGTCTGCCTTGTATGAAGCCGAAGACATCCTAGATCTTCTCGATTATCGCCGGATCGAAAAGGATCTCCATCTTGGGGATGACGACAGCCGCTGGGTGGAGAACCAACTCGGTGCTGCTTGCCCCTGGATTGCCCGCTGCAAGGGGAGTTCCTTTGGGCGATGGATACATGTCACCCTCGCAGCGTTAATGAAGAGGGCACAAAGCATGACCCGGCAGGGGCAGTTCCTGATTCAAGGGTGGCGGCACTCGAGGCAGAACTTTGACCTATTTTGCATGTGTAGAGACATAAAGATCGTGGGTGCTGCAGTACTGCAGTGTGCACAGAGCTGGTACCAACAGCTGGGGCAACTATTCAGATGCATTATACTACGCAGATCCGGTGCACTTCTTCCAGTTTCTCGTCTAGCGCCGCAACCCCCATGTCTTGAGTCCAGAGGCTCTGTGTTTGTTCCAGTGGAACCAACACGTAGGCCAGCAGAGGAGATGGTGGATGACGAAGAAATAGTGGAGGCACAAGTGGTGGAAGGAGAGGCAGCGGAGGGGATACAAGATGGAGAAGATGGAGCAATGTTTGAGAAGATAGAAGAAGAAAGTTCCGAAGGAGGAGAAGTGGGAGAGCCAACTTCTTTGTCAATTTTCAAGTATCTGGACACAAGACATGGGGGTTGCGGCACTAGACGAGAAACTGGAAGAAGTGCACCGGATCTGCGTAGTATAATGCGTAGGCTAGCAGAGAAGATGGTGGATGACGAAGAAATAGTGGAGGAGGCACAAGTGGTGGAAGGAGAGGCAGCGGAGGGGATACAAGATGGAGAAGATGGAGCAATGTTTGAGAAGATAGAAGAAGAAAGTTCCGAAGGAGGAGAAGTGGGAGAGCCAACTTCTTTGTCAAATTTCCAGTACTGTGCTCGACCTATGCTGACATTGTTTGCAAAGGCATGTTTTTATCGAGATTGGTCATATGGAATTGTTGGCATCAAAAGTAAAAAGGTACCATCTTACCATCATTTCTGATTGACATACTAGATTTGCATTCTTGCACCAGTGTTTGCCTTTTGTTCTTTTTGAAATATTTTGTCTTGTTCTTTTCAGTTATGCTAAATATATTGATTTAGCATATATATTGATTTGTCTGTCTTTGGAAAGCTACTGTGAGCTAAAGTTACAACTTGAAATTCAGTACATAGATACAAAATTTTGTTATACCTCCTTTGTTATAATTAGTAGTACCAGCTCAAAGATATATATAGTAAAAAGGCTCTTATCAAATGATGAATTGAATATCATGGATCAGTCTGTGTCTTGTCGATGTGGAATTTCGTCAAAATGGTCCAAAATGAAAAAAAGAAAGAAATCTGAAATGATTTTAGGGAGTGTAATCCAATACTTCAGTTTAAGGAAGCTCAAAAAAAGGCTTGGATAATAAGGATGCCTCTTTTCTTATGCTACCACAGTTTTCCTTTTTAAAGCACACCTTGACATGACACGGTCTGCTAAATTACATTTTGACCATTTATTTTTCTATATTACATTGCTTATGCTTGTGAATTTATTTCACCCAAGTCAATCCGCACAACACCTCACACAAGCTTGTCATGCAAAAATTCCAAATCACCATGCTATCACAAAGCATAAATAAGCAACACATGCATATCAACCTATACCATAATACAAATCACTTTACAGTTTCAATTTCATCTCAAACCAATTTTTTCATCACATGATCTCACATAAGACAGCTAGCTTATGTAGACAGCTAGTCCATAGGGTTGATAGACAAGTGCTATTAAATTAACTCTTTCCATTTCATATGATCCATACAAATACCTTTTTGTACAAAAATTAGCTGCCGTTATTAACATTTCATTTTGCACGTTATAGAATTGAAGTATGTTTTTAAAAGGGGCTACACATGGCTGTCATAATAATTATGTGAACCTTGCTTCTTGCAGGAGGATGGCAGTGCAGCAGAATTAGTGCCCATTACTGAAAGAATAAGTCTGAGGAATCGAATAAAACACATAGAAGATATTCTCACTGCCTTGAAGAAATCACATCTGTTGAATGATAAGAATAGTAGCAGTGGCACCACCAAGGACACTGACAAGGAAAGCAGCAGCTCCACTGTCAAGAACAGTGCCAACGAAAGCAGCAGCAAGCAGAAAGAGATTGACGAATTGTACAGAGTCATTGAACAGAAAGTGTACGGTCGAGACATGGACCGTGCCCATACATGTAGGATGCTTCGTGAAGGACAACATACCTATGCAGCAAGCTCCAGCACCAGTAAACCTTACTCTGTGATTGGCATATATGGCATTACAGGTTCTGGGAAGAGTACCCTGGCACAATATGTTTGTGACTACGAGAAGAAGGCAGGACATTTCGACCCTGTCATGTTCGTTCTTGTGGGGAAGACATTCAGCGTGGGTAATATATTTCGTGATATGCTTGAGCAGATCACGCAGAGCCGGCCCTCTAAAGACAATGATCTTGAAAGTCTAAAAGCAAAGTTGAAAAAAGAGCTGAAAGACAAATGCTTCTTGTTAGTACTGGATGATGTCTGGGTCAACAGTGACAATATGAAGGAACGTCGGATTCTACTTGATGTGCTTCTTGTTGGGCAGAGTGGAAGCCGAATCCTGGTGACAGCTCAAAAAACAGATGCCGCTGCAGCTTTAGGTGCTCAGGAGAAAATGCAAATCCCAATACCTGATTTAGAGGAGGAGCAGTACCTCTCAATGTTCATGCACTATGCCCTAGAAGACAGTCAAGTCACAGGGAATGATTATGAAAGATATAAAGCCATCGGGAGAAAAATTACAAAAAAGCTTCGTAGATCACCCATTGCAGCAATAACAGTGGCAGCACGGCTTAAGAGTGAAAGCAGAATTGATTTCTGGGAAAGAACATCAAACCTTGATGTGTTGGATGAAACAATGGGAGCTCTTTGGTGGAGCTATCAGCAGCTTGGTGTTGACATCAGGCGATGCTTTACATACTGCAGCATTTTCCCCAAAGCATATATATTAGGACGGGATGAGATTGTTGACCTGTGGATAGCACAAGGGTTTGTAAACACCAGGAGTAACGGAACAGAGGAACTGGAAGATATAGGACAGAGCTACTTTGATGAATTACAGACATTCTCATTTCTGCAAGTACGACGAAGAACCATTTTGGGCGAGGCAGTGGGTTTCACAATTCATGACCTGCTACATGAGTTGGCAGAGAGGGTTTCTGGTAGTGAGTTCTATAGAATTGTTTCGAATGGCTCACCAAAAGAAATCCCGCGAGGGGTTCATCATCTCTTCATTCAGACCAACAATGGATCAGAGATTGTTGAGAAAATTTTGGACATGGGAAATTTGCGCACCCTTATCATTCAGGAGCCTAGGGACACCATGGAAAAATATCATGACTCGGTAAAATTCATGGATCGTTTATTCATGAGTCTGAGGAAACTGCGGGTGCTGATTGTTATGCTACAGCATTGTAGAAACGAGTTGTCAGTCCAAGTATCTGAAGGATCGGAAACGGCGACCAGAGGGGGTGAATGGGAGCCTCAAATTTCTTTCGAAATCTTCGACCACTATCCCAACATCAATCCCCAAAAAGCATACACGAAAGACTTGATGACCACGACCCTAGAGAAGGGTGGATGCTCCCTCAGAACACAGCGGGTCACCACAGAGCAAACGGAACACAGATCGAAGCCCAAACGAGCAAACTCCCAAAAGAAAACAGCACTGCTCCTGCAAATATCGGACACGTCCGGTATTATATCGGACACGTCCGGTATGATCTCGGACACGTCCGGTATTTTCAGCAGCAAGCTGACCAAAAGAGAAAAATCCAAAACCCCGTCAAATAGTGTCCAAAAATCATGAAATTTTAACCATAGCTCTTTAGACACCAAGGGAAGGTCTCCACCAAATTTCAGCTCAAAACTCCAAAGTGAGAAATATCGGACACGTCCTAGATCATATCGGACGCGTCCGGTATGAACGAGCAGTTTCTCGGGAAAAATCAAATCAAGCCATAACTTGATTAAATCAACTCCAAATGACTTGAAACTTTGCACAAGGGTTCACAAGTGAGTAGAAAGGCAACCTCTAAAGGATCATGGCCCGAAACAAACTCTAACTCCGTGAATCGAAGGAATTGAAGAATCCCCAAAAAATAGGTCAAGAACTTAAATTGCTCGGATCTGCGATCTCGTGAGAAATTAGTGGATTTCCTTCGGTGGAAAGTTTCTACTCATGTCATTGATCGATCCAAGGCAACAAGAACGAACCAAAACCATCCCAAAACGAAGAAACGAGAGGGAAAACAAGAAGGGACAAAAGGAGCTCGTGAAGAACACCAAAATCACATCAAGAACACAACTAAATCATGAATCCCGGAGGGCATACGGTGGTTACGGCCACCGATTCCTTCAAAACCAAATCACAATTTGAGTTGTGGACCTCTCTCATACATGGGAGCAAACTAGAGGAAGAAACCCTAAAGGAGAAAATGAAAGCTGGAGGAGGTAAGGGAGATGGGGGCTCCCTCATCCTATTTAACAGGGCTATTACACATTCCCAGTTTTGCCCCTGGATACAAATGAGTTGAACCGCTAAGCCCAAGGGCGTTGTTGTCCAACCCGGTGTAATCTTGATCCGACGGCCACCGCGCCTTCTCATCGGTAGCTTCGCCTCGACGCGAACTCTCCGATGCCGCCACGTGCCGTCCGTCCCTCCTCGGAACCTCCGCCCGGGTTTTGAGGCCCAAACCCGTAAACCGTCCATCCGATGGTTTTGAGGTCCAAACCATCAAACCGTCCGCGAGTAGCGTACTCCATACGCGTCCCCCGCCATCCGACGCGTGTCACCGCCGTCCTCGATCGGCCGGCTCGCCAAGTCCTCCTGAGCCTCGCTCGACTCACGCGTCTGCCGTCTTGACCCGGTCAACACCGTCACTCCATGTCTTCTTGCACTTGTCGATGTCCCAAGTGTCAGCCACCGCGGCTAGTCACCCGGCCTCTGGGTCCCTCGGTCCAAGCCTCACGTCCGTCCTTCACCGCTCCCGGTCTGTCGGCATGGCACGTCCTCCTTGACCTTCACCTCGCCGTCGACCACCGTATCCGAGCTCCACACCTGCACAACACAAGCCAAAAGACATGTCGCACACATAGCTTTCGCCATGGTAAGGTTAGTCACCACTCAACCCACTTCGTGGATCACATTGACAATCACTCATCACAAAACAAACACACAAGGGTACTTATCAACCTTGTGTTCGCAATCTCCCCCTTGATGAGTACATTGTCAACACCAATACACGAATAGCTTGAGCAAAAGAAAAAGAAAAAGAAGAGAAAAGAAAGAACTCACCAAATGACCAAAAGCCAAAGAAAAGCCAAGAACCGGGTCATTTGAAAATGAGCAAAACTTGGTCCTCAAAGACATGGGCAACGGCTCGACGCAACCAAGTAAAACAAAACTAGCCCTCAAGAAGAGGCAACGGGCTCAACACCACTAGCAAAGCTCGAAAAGCCGAAAACCTGCTAGACCCTCTAGAAGAGGCAAAGGCTCAACACATCTAGCAAAACACCTTAAATGCAACTCCCCCTGAACAAGTGCAATCTCTCTCAAATGAATGCATATCTCTCAACTTTAGGTGAAATTGGAAGTTTCTTCCCCTTTTCTGAATATTTCTCCCCTTGTGTCATTGTGAGTGTGGAAAACTTCTCCCCCTTGTTGACACATGCACTTATCAAGCTAGAGCCCAAAGATTGCATCTCCCCCTCAAATCATGCTATGAATGCAGAAATGCACGAATGCAGAAGCTTCAAGATTATAGTAAGTAGATTGAAAAGAGGCTCTAGTTGATGCTGTCATGTATATATAGCAACACATACAAGTGCTAGCAAATGCTCAAAGTGACCAAATGAGACGAAATATGGCATTTAAGCAATTTTGATCCAGTTTGAGCAATTTTAAAAGAGGGTTCACCACCAAAGGAGCACATAGCAAAAATAGACAGGAGATCGACCTTGTGCTACACATGTATGCAAAGTGAACTACCCCAAACAAAGTTCACACATCATGTTAAGAGACAAACTGGTGGTTTGATCAAATTTGAGACACCAATTGAAAGTTATTGGAGTTATGCAGCGTATTACCAAAGTTTGTCAGACAAGTGTGTGCGGGAGGTTATCTGTGCCATCAAAACCTGACTTAGCGACCATGTCAAGCCTATGCCAAAGGCAATCAGAAGCTTAAGACAATGATCTCGGTATCCATTACAGAGCTCAAGTTCACCAATAAGTGCAATTTGGAGCTGTCTCGATACTCTGACATAGGATAGTACAGACCCATCCCGATCTTTTCAAATCACTTAGTTTGATTTTCAAGTTTTAGCACAAATTCAAGTTTCTCAAGCAAGTGTGTAACTCAAGGTATGAGCCGTAGCAACTAAGCATATATATGAAGCAAGAAAAAGATCTCGACACATTCTACACATGCTAGTGCCACAAGTAGTGGTGAACACATTTCATGTTTCAACAAGTTTTAATCAAGTTCATAGTTTGGAAAACAAGCTTAGCTCATAACATGTATCAATTGATCAAAAGGAGCCTAAGCCAAAAGCACATCATTGTATATCTATAACATCCCCAACAAGAGCATAGTGTCGATCTAGCTACTATAAGGATGAAGCTCAGGATGCAATATGATACATGATGATATGATATGCAAGAATGATATAAAAACAAAAACAAAGGCTAAACTACAAAGAAAAGCAAAACTAGAATACAACAACCAAAGTTCCCCTCCTCTAAAAAGGGAAACAAACTCCAAGCTCCGCCTCGCAAGCGAGCAAACTGGGCTTGGTCAAGTGGTTTGGTGAAGATATCTGCGAGCTGGTTTTGGGTATCAATGTGGTGCAGATCGATATCACCTTTCTCATAGTGGTCACGCAAGAAGTGAAAGCGAACTTCTATGTGCTTTGTCTTTGAGTGAAGGACTAGGTTTTTGGCTACACTTATGGCACTGGTACTATCACAAAATAAAGGCACTCGCCTAAACTCTAACCCAAAGTCTCTCAGAGTAGCTATCATCCAAAGCAATTGGGAACAACAAGCAGCAGCAGCAACATACTCAGCTTCTGTGGTGGATTGGGCGACGCTAGACTGCTTGCGAGAAGACCAAGACACAAGAGAAGATCCAAGAAACTGACAAGTCCCCGAAGTGGACTTCCTCTCAACACGACAACCAGCATAATCCGTATCAGAATACCCGCAAAGAGAAAGGGAGGAGGAGGCTGAAAACCAAAGACCAAACTCGGGTGTGAAACAAAGGTACCTGAGGATCCGCTTGATGGCTTGACGATGAGACGTGTGCGGAGAAGACTGAAAGCGCGCGCACAAGCAGACTGCGAACTGGATGTCCGGTCTTGCCCCGTTAGGTACAGCAGGGACCCGGTCATGCTTCGGTATTCCTTCTGGTCCATGCCTTCTCCCTCCTTGTCCTCATCCAGGGCCGTCGTGGTTGACATAGGCGTCGAAAGAGGCTTGGCCTCACCCATATCAAATTTCTTGAGCACGTCCTTAGTGTACTTGCCTTAGTGCACGAACGTCCCCTCACGAGTTTGCTTGATTTGCAGCCCGAGGAAGAAAGTCAATTCGCCCATCATGCTCATCTCAAATTCCCTGCTCATAGTATCTGAAAACTTGGCAACAAGAGCATGAGAAGAGCCACCAAAGATTATATCATCCACGTATATCTGAACCAAAAGGATGTCTGTGCCTTGCTTGAGGAGGAACAAAGTCTTATCTACGGAACCCATCCTAAAACCCTTATCAAGCAAGAAAGCTTTCAAACGCTCATACTAGGCTCTCGGGGCTTGTTTCAAACCATACAAGGCTTTGTGGAGTTTAAAAACATGGTTGGGGTACTTTGGATTTTCAAAGCCAGGGGGTTGCCTCACATAAACCTCTTCCTCTATGTACCCATTCAAGAAGGCACTCTTTATATCCATCTGATACAGCTTGAACCCTTTCGAAGCTGCAAATGCTAAAAGAATCCTAATGGCTTCTAGACGGGCAACAGGAGCAAAGGTTTCTTCATAGTCTATTCCCTCTTTTTGGCAAAAACCCTGAGCCACTAATCTCGCCTTGTTTCTCACCACCACCCCATCCTCACTCTGCTTGTTCTTGTAAACCCACTTTGTACCTATGGGGTGGCACTCTGGTGGAGGTGGAACTAAAACCCACACTTGGTTCCGCTCAAAGTTCTCTAACTCCTCATGCATAGCATTAACCCAATCGGCATTAGATAGTGCGTGTCCAATATCTCGAGGCTCAAAAGAAGCTACGAAAGCAGAATGAGCGAAATGGGAAATATGATAAGACTTGGAACGCGTTACCCTTTCGTCGATGTCGCCGATCATGGTCTAAGGAGGATGGCGTCGCTGGATATGTCGAGGTGCACCTAAAGATGAAGTCGCCTCCCCCTCATCCACAGCTGGGGCCTCCTCAGACGATTGAGGAAGTGGCTCGCACGGACCCCATGAAGTAGAGGTGGAGGGCTCGGGGCCGTGAGCCGAAGTGGTCGAAGCTGGCTCGATCGGGGCAGCCGGTTGAGATGGCTTGGGATCATCCCAATTGACGTCATCGTCATCCTCAACGAAAATGCTGTCACCCATCTCTTCATCACCTGCATGTTCAAAGACAGAAACAGAAGAGGGCATGGTTTCGTCGAAGGTGACTTCACATGTCTCCACGACACGGTTAGTCTCAAGATTAAGCACACGGTACGCATGTGAATGAGAAGCGTAACCGAGAAATATACCGTCCGAAGATCTAGATTCAAACTTGTCAAGATTACCTTGCTTAAGAATGAAGCACCTGCAACTAAAGACTCGAAAATGACTCACCTTGGGTGGACGCCCAAACCGCAACTCGTAGGATGTCTTCTTCAAGAAAGCACGAAGAAAAATGTGGTTTGAAACATGGCAGGCGATGTTGATGGCTTCGGCCCATTAACGCCTAGGAGTCCTATGCTCATCGAGCATCGTCCTGGCCATTTCAACCAAAGTCCGATTTTTGCGCTCAACAACACCATTCTGCTGAGGGACATAGGGCGAAGAAAACTGATGTTCAAGACCCAACGAAGCACATAAGGTGTCAAACTGTGAGTTTTTGAACTCAGTGCCATTGTCACTGCGGAGAGCTCATATGGCATTCTTTGGTAACTCAGTTTGCAACCTCAAGATCAAGTCACGAGCATGAGAAAATGCTTCGTCCTTGCCCTCCATGGAAAACACCCATGAATAGCGAGAAAAATCATCCACGATCACAAGAACATACCACTTCCCTCCCTCTGATCGAACCCGAGCCAGACCAACAGTGTCCATATGGAGTAGCTCACCGGGTCTCATGGTCATGACCTGAGTCACTGGAGGATGGGAAGGAGCCACCATCTTCCCGTGGCGACAGGGATGGCATACCAGATCCTTCTCAAACTTAAGTTTGGGCAATCCTCGAATCATGTCAAGAGAACTCAACCTCACTAGGAGATCGAAGCTCAAGTGACCAAGTCTCCTATGCCACTTCCACAAATTAGAAGAAGATCCAGCAACCAAACAGCGAGAAGAACCAAAATACTGAGAGAAATCAGCTCTGAAAACTCGACCGAAAGGAATGATCGACAAACTAGATGTCCCTGAGAATCGAGCACACGAGAAAGTCCAGTCTTAAAGCGCACCTCAAACCCATCTTGAAGGAGTTGTGAAACAGAGAGCAAATTGAAATGCAGGCTTGAAACCAAAGCAACGTCCTTCAAGATAAAAGACTCATTGACCCAAATGGTCCCACGAGACAGCACCTTACCTTTGCTATTGTCCCCAAATGTGATGTACTCCTTGTATTGCATGGGGTCGAGGCTAGAGAACCATTCGGAACTTCCGGTCATATGGCGTGAACAGCCGGAATCAACAAGCCATGTGTTCTCCAGGCCTTCGCTCTGCATCAATAGAAAGACAGGGGGTGAGCAAATGGCACAACACTGGGGTTAGTGAAATGAGGAGAATATTAGTGTTGAGTCATTTGCCCTGGAAAAGTGTTAGGAAAAATACCATACATGCCATGTCCCATTGGAGAGAAGCGATCACCACGTGGGGGAAAACGTGGTCCGCTAGGAGTGTGGGACTGAAAGCCACCGTCGCGAGGTCTAGAGTCATATAGATCATGACTTGGGCCACGCCGGGCACGACCACCTCGTGGTCTCGCCACCTGAGGCCTAGCACCTTGAGGCATTGCACCTCTAGGCCTAACACTGTGCCTCTGAACACACGGTACATGTACGCCATGGGGAGGACGGTACATGTTCCGGTTGTTCAACTCATACTCGCGCCGCTCATCTCTCTTTCTCCTAAAGCAAAACTTAGCCAAATGACCATCTCTATGGCAATAGTCGCAGTGGTACCTCACCTCTCTCTTGGGTGGTGGTTGACTCACTCTCTTGTGGATGTGGTTCACTCTCTGAGGCTTTTTGGCTTTAGGAAGGGGTGCACTAGAGATGTTGGGTAGAGTATCGAGTGAGTTCCAAAAGTGGTTCGGTTTGGGAACCCAAACTTGCTTGGATGGTGGAGCTTTTGGTGGTTCTTCAAACACACCATCTTTGATCATAGGCTTGGTAGGCTCTGGTGGAGGGATCTTGATCAATTGGGGAGTGTTGGTGTGTTTCTCACTTGGGTTCAAACCACTATGTTCACCAACCTTGCCATAGACATGCTCACCCTTCCCTCCTATAGCAAAGCCTACTCCCGATGAGTCAGTTCCCCGCCTGAACTGGCTCACCATCATGCCCAACTGGGGCTCACTACACGACACCCAGCTCAAGATGGACCGAAGTTGTGTGTTTTCTTCCTCGGTTCCCATCTTGTCGTGCCTACAGGACTCAAGCTCCAACACCAAAGCTTCACATCGAACACATGTAGTGATGGTGCTATCTGAGTTGGCCTTCTCAAGCTCAGCAAGTTTGGCAACCTTCTCTGCCAACTCAGATTGCAAGCCTGAGCAGGACTTGCACGCACCGAGCAACCCAGAATGAGACTTCAGCTCATCACATTCATCAAGCAAAACAGCATACTTGGATTGCAAGTCAGAGAGATTAGACATGTATATAGCGCACTCATCGCACTCCTCCTCCTCTGACACCACTACACCACTCTTGGCAAGCTCCAACTCCTTCAAGGCAACCTCTAGCTGGTCCTTAAACTCTTTTCTCTCGTGGGCAGCACACTTAAGCAACTTATCTTGACTCATCAATGTATCATTCATAGTATCAAGCTCCAGCATAAGTGAGTCAAGTGTGGGCGGTACCCTCGTTTTCATCGTCATCGACGTTGACGTCCTTTTTGAGCTTTGCTCCACCGTCAACCACCATAGTGCAAAACCCACCACGGTTTGCACCGGCGACAAAGCAGAGACCGTTGAACTTGTCCTCGCGCTTCTTCTCGGACTCATCATCGATCGAGGGAGAAGAAGAGTGATCATCGTCGGAGTCGTCGTCGAGGTCACTGAGGGAAGCGAGGAAGGCGCGTTCTTGAGCTTTGGCCTTCCTGTGGTATGCCTTCTTGATCGCCTCCTTATCGAAACCGCCCTTGGCCTTGTGCTTGCCGGAGGTGTAGTCGTGCTTATCCTTGCGCTTGCCGGAGTCATACTTGTTGGTGAAGGGCTTCTTCTTGGGGCAGTGCGTGACAAAGTGGTCCGGATCTCCACATCCATAGCATTCCTCCTTCATGCCACCACTGCGTCGGCGGTTCAAACGGTTGTTGTGAAACCGAGAGAACCGACTGATGACGAGTGCCAACTCATCATCCCCAAGAGACTCCAGCTGCTCCTCTATGACTGACATCAAGCACGACAAAGAGAAGGAAGCTTGTGAAGGGTTAGTCAATGAACTTGAACCACTACCTGAGACCAAAGCCATGGTTGGTGCAGAAGGATTCTTGAGCTTGGCTTGGGTTTGGTAGTCGATCTCTGTGGACTTGAGCTTGCCGAAAAGCTCGTCGATGGTGAGGGTGTTGTAGTTGGCCGACTCGATGATCGCCGACACCTTCACATCCCATATCTTTCGATCAAGGGCATAGAGAAGCTTGAGCGCCCTCTCATGATCACTATAAGGTAGGTTGGCCTTGTTCGCTTTTATTTTGTTGATGATAGTCTGAAAGCGGGAAAACATGGCATCGATGGACTCACCATCAAGCTGAGAGAAATTCTCGTACTCGCGCTTGTACGTCGCATAGAGTCTGGTCTTGACCTGTGCGGTCCCCTCATGATAGCTCTGAAGCCTCACCCAGATCTCTCGAGCTGTAGTACAATCGGAGACACGCTCGAACTCAGAAAGCGAAAGACTTGAGAAAAGCACACTACGAGCTTTGCTATTTGCGTTGTGCCGATCCTTGTGATCCTGGGTGGTACGGGCCACAACAGGGAGCACAACGTAAGTAGCATCCTCGCAAATTTCCCAGACGAGCCAATCAATCCCCTGGAGATGCGCAGACATGCGGATCTTCCAATAAGGATAGTTGGACCCATCAAAGTGCGGTGGTTTGCCGGAACCACGCTCCATGTTGCCTTCGTGGATCACGGACCGATTAAGGTGGAATGATCCTTAACCGGCTCTGATATCAATTGAAGGACCAGAAACGGCGACCAGAGGGGGGGGGTGAATGGGAGCCTCAAATTTCTTTCGAAATCTTCGACCACTGTCCCAACATCAATCCCCAAAAAGCATACACGAAAGACTTGATGACCACGACCCTAGAGAAGGGTGGATGCTCCCTCAGAACACAGCGGGTCACCACAGAGCAAACGAAACACAGATCGAAGCCCAAACGAGCAAACTCCCAAAAGAAAACAGCACTGCTCCTGCAAATATCGGACACGTCCGGTATTATATCGGACATGTCCGGTATGATCTCGGACACGTCCGGTATTTTCAGCAGCAAGCTGACCAAAAGAGAAAAATCCAAAACCCCGTCAAATGGTGTCCAAAAATCATGAAATTTTAACCATAGCTCTTTAGACACCAAGGGAAGGTACCACCAAATTTCAGCTCAAAACTCCAAAGTGAGAAATATCGGACACGTCCTAGATCATATCGAACGCGTCCGGTATGAACGAGCAGTTTCTCGGGAAAAATCAAATCAAGCCATAACTTGATCAAATCAACTCCAAATGACTTGAAACTTTGCACAAGGGTTCACAAGCGAGTAGAAAGGCAACCTCTAAAGGATCATGGCCCGAAACAAACTCTAACTCCGTGAATCGAAGGAATTGAAGAATCCCCAAAAATAGGTCAAGAACTTAAACTGCCCGGATCTGCGATCTCATGAGGAATTAGTGGATTTCCTTCGGTGGAAAGTTTCTACTCATGTCATTGATCGATCCAAGGCAACAAGAACGAACCAAAACCATCCCAAAACAAAGAAACGAGAGGGAAAACAAGAAGGGACAAAAGGAGCTCGTGAAGAACACCAAAATCACATCAAGAACACAACTAAATCATGAATCCCGGAGGGCATACGGTGGTTACGGCCACCGATTCCTTCAAAACCAAGTCACAATTTGAGTTGTGGACCTCTCTCATACATGGGAGCAAACTAGAGGAAGAAACCCTAAAGGAGAAAATGAAAGCTGGAGGAGGTAAGGGAGATGGGGGCTCCCTCATCCTATTTAACAGGGCTATTACACATTCCTAGTTTTACCCCTGGATACAAATGAGTTGAACCGCTAAGCCCAAGGGCGTTGTTGTCCAACCCGGTGTAATCTTGATCCGACGGCCTCCGCGCCTTCTCATCGGTAGCTTCGCCTTGACACGAACTCCCCGATGCCGCCACGTGCCGTCCGTCCCTCCTCGGAACCTCTGCCCGGGTTTTGAGGCCCAAACCCGTAAACCGTCCATCCGATGGTTTTGAGGTCCAAACCATCAAACTGTTCGTGAGTAGCGTACTTCATACGCGTCCCCCGCCATCCGACGCGTGTCACCGCCGTCCTCGACCGGCCGGCCCGCCAAGTCCTCCTGAGCCTCGCTCGACTCACGCGTCCGCCGTCTTGACCCGGTCAACACCGTCACTCCATGTCTTCTTGCACTTGTCGATGTCCCAAGTGTCAGCCACCGCGGCTAGTCACCCGGCCTCTGGGTCCCTCGGTCCAAGCCTCACGTCCGTCCTTCACCGCTCCCGGTCTGTCGGCACGGCACGTCCTCCTTAACTTTCACCTCGCCGTCGACCACTGCATCCGAGCTCCACACCTGCACAACACAAGCCAAAAGACATGTCGCGCACATAGCTTTCGCCATGGTAAGGTTAGTCACCACTCAACCCACTTCGTGGATCACATTGACAATCACTCATCACAAAACGAACACACAAGGATACTTGTCAGCCTTGTGTTCGCAGTATCTATTTATCAGATGAAGCATCTACGTTATCTCCGTCTTGATTTCTTTGTTCGCCATCTGATTTTACGAAGCACATTTAGCAAGCTTTACCATATCCAGAACATAGATATTCCTTGCTTCAGAGCATACTCTCCTGAAAATGTCTAATCTAATCTATTTGCGGCACATCTCAGCTTCGCTTTCTTTCCCCAACATTGGAAGGCTGACGTCACTCCAGACAATGAGAAGCTTCTTAGTGAAGGAGGAGGCACAAGGGTATGAGTTGAAGCAGCTGATGCATCTGAACAAACTTCGAGGCTCTCTAATTATATGGGGGCTTCAGGCTGTCGGAAGCAAAGAGGAAGCTCTTGAAGCCCACCTATGCAACAAGAAGCGACTCAGAGAACTGGAACTGAATTTCGACTTGGATAAGTGTTTTGGTCCAGACGTGGAAGCAGAGGTACTTGAGGGCCTTTGTCCCCCAAAGGATCTTCAAGAGCTCAAAATCTTGTTCTACAACGGTTCAAGGTATCCTAGTTGGGTGTTGAGTGGCCACCATCCAGATGCCCCAAAGCACCTGCGCAAACTTGAACTCTACAAGTGCAGCCAGCTGGCAGCTATTCCTGAAGATAGTGAACTCTTCAATGGTCTGCGTGAGCTTCGCATTTACTATTGTGACTGGGACTGGTTGCCGGAAAATATGGAGTACCTCGTGTCGCTCCAGTCACTGTGGATTTGGAACTGCCATATGATAGAGCTTCTTCCGACGCTGCCCCAGCAGGCTCTTAAGAGGATTGATATCCATTTGTGTCCCGTGCAGGCCCCGTTTAGTTCCATCTAAAAGCCAAAAAATTTTGTATAGTAACCGTCACATCGAATCTTGCGGCACATGTATGGAGTACTAAATGTAGACGGAAAAAAAACTAATTACGCAGTTAGTCGAGAAATCGTGAGACGAATCTTTTAAGCCTAAATAGTCCATAATTGGACAATTTTTGCCAAATATAAACGAAAGTGCTATAGTAGCCAAAAGCTAAAAATTTTCAGAACTAAACACGCCCTCAGTAGAACCTGCAAAGAAGTGGGACACCCAAATCGGAATATGATCAAGCACATTCCTGAGCAACGCATTGGGTAAGGAAAGATGAAGCCACTGTTCAACATACCAGCGACAGCTCAGCTGAGAAGCATGGTAAGTCAGCGGCTGCATTCCTAACCAAACCTTAATAATGATCCTTGGGTCTTACAGTATGTTTGTCAATCGATCCATCTGTGGAACAGGCAGCGGGGGACAAGTCTGTACTTGCAGCCAGGAAAGGCGTTCACATGGTAACGCAAACTGCAGGTCGCATCGCATGGTGTGGTGGGTGTTCTCATCCCTGATTGGTTGTGGGTTTGTGCTTTTCCCCCCTTTCTCTCACTCTATAGTCTATCCTTTATTTGCAATAGGACAATTAATGGCGTGCAAATATAGTTTGTTTACTGTGATCCATGAGCGTGAGAGATAATGCTGTACTCATGTGTTCCCAATTGTTGAGTGAGTAAAGCTCATTGTAGACTGTACAGCTTGTGAACTACATTGTGATTCAAAAGAACATATACATTCTGGTCTGTATATGAGATTTGCTCTTATGACCATAAATCTGGTATATTCTTGTTGATTTGGTTCGATACGCCCTGCTCTTTTCTGCCCTGTTTTAGAGCTTCGTCCAACTCTGCGTACGTTTTTTTTCTGAACCTCGGTGCCTGCCTACATGCTTGTACGGCTTTATTCAGTGTGGGTTACTTATAGGTCTGCCTAGCCAATCCTAGGCCCATGAAATGTTCGAGTATCACGTGGAGTGTCACGTGAGTGTTTAAATAGTAATAATAAAACAAATTACATAAGTCCACAGTAATCCGTGAGACGAATTTAGTTATCCTAATTAATCCATTATTAGCTCATGTGTTACTGTAGCATCATGTTGTCAAATTATTGATTAATTAGGTTTAAAAAATTCGTCCCACAAAGTAGTCGTAATATATATAATTAGTTATTTTTAGTCTATATTTAATACTCCCAAATATCCGATATGAACTAAACGGAGGAGGAAACAAGTCCTGTACCACCACGCCAACTACGGCGCGCTCATATGCTGTGCAGTGCAGTCGTGCACATGTGAAGCCCATAAAAGAACCATATATATATCCCCAGCATTAGACAAGGACACGAGTCTCTCTCTGTGACCCAACATGCACTTTATGTAAGCCCTTGTTTAGTTGGAGAAATTTGGATTTTGGACTACCGTAGCATGTTCGTTTTTATTTGACAAATAGTGTTCAAACATGGACTAATTAGGCTCAAAACGTTCGTCTCGCAATTTCCCACCAAACTGTGCAATTAGTTTTTCTTTTTGTCTACATTTAATGATCCATGCACGGGCCACAAACATTCGATTTTGACAGGTACTATAGCAACTTTTTGAGAGTTAGGGTGAAACTAAACGAGAGCTAAGTGCAGGACGAGACGAGCGTCGATGGGAATTGACAAATAAGCATGGGCGGAGGACGCGATGGGCCGGCCTCTTCCTGCGGCTGACCATGAATCAGCATGCTCGGCGAATCGTAAATGATCGTTAATTATTTACTGTTAATGATTTAGTGTAAAAAAGAATACTATTCTAATTAAAAATTTACGATCACTAACTGTTCTAACTGAAAATTAAAAATTTAGGATGGTTTACGACTCAGCCAACAAGCTGAATAATGATTCCGTCCACGCCTCCACGCTCATACTACTACTGACACTGAATTCTGGGCAGTGGCTGCCAACCAGTAGTGCGATGGTGGGGACTAGACAGGATGGGCGTCACATGCATGCTGTACGTTTGGTGCAGCCCCTGCAGACGACCACAGCAGGTCAACAACTTCGTACGTCCAAGGTGATGTATAATGGCAGTCTTCAATTTCTGTCCTTCACAACAAATGCAACACATGTAGCTAATTATTAATCCTACTCTCCGATCCGCAGAAAATAAATTTTGACAGCAGGTATATACGTCATGCAGAGATAACTCAAGAAACGCGCTACGATGAGATTGGGAGAGAGGGCGGGCGGGCGGGCAGATCAGCATTTTGGGAAATTGCAATGGCAAGAGGAAAACAGCAGCCCCATGATAAAAAAAGCGGGCGAGGGTTTATTCAATCCAAGAATATAGCTAGCCGTGCGTGTGTCCTGCTCACTGCTTTTCGCTCCCTCTCCCATGTATATCTATGTCCTTTTTCACCGGAGGGATAGATGGACACGGCAGCAGCTAGGACTGCTGTAGCTAGTATGAATTATTGGGTTGAAAGGCTGCAGAGCCCAAGAGCGAAGCAGGCGAACATTTGAAGATTGGAGCGATGGCTTGGAGCTTAACAGTCATCCATCATCAGCTTGCTCGTGAACAAGCTCTTTGTCTGCCTTGTGTTCGACGCATCAACAAAAGCTCAAGGAGCTAGAGATCATCTACATGGATGGGGATAAAGAGGAACAGACGGTGCTTAGAGCAGCCAAACGGCTTGTTCGCTGGTTGGTTTATGGGCTGGTTTAGGCTAGCTAGTGCTGGTTTGTTGTGAAAGAAAAATACTGTTAGCTGACTAATTTAGGCTGGCTAAAACCAACGAGCGAACAAAGGCTCTCATTCTCAATGCGACGAAGATCCGATGCTACGCGTTTGGCGCCGCTCCCGGCGGCTCCGGCTCCTCACCTCGGGTACTGTAGCAACAATGTAGCAGGAGTCGTTTCGGAAATCGAGACGCAAAATGAATTGAAAAAAGCCGAAAAGAGGAGGAGCCGGCGAAGCCACGATTTCGAGCTCCGCCGGCTCCGTGCTACAGTGCATGAACAGTAGGAGCCGGGGTCCCCGGAGCTCCTCCAAACACGTCTATCGGCCTGTTCGCTGGTTGGTTTCTGAGCTGGTTTGGGCTGGTTGGTGCTGGTTTGTTGTGAGAGAAAAACACTATTGATTAGCTTGTTTAGACTGGCTGAAACCAACAAGCGAACAGGCTGTATATATGGTTGCGTTCACCACTCCCATCTCCAAATTAAATGGCCAAAATAAGTGTATGCCGTCCTCGACGCGCAAGCCACGCCGAGAAGTAGGACGCCTGAGGATTGCAGTGTCGTGATGTGAACCCCAGTACTGGCGACGGAAAAGGACGTTGCTTTTGCTTGCGTCTCTCTCTCCGATACATTTCAAGGTTTTGTTTAGTTACTCTTAAACTTCTAATTTTGACACTACGTAAAAAGAAGATTTTTCGTCATATTAAATTTACGGTATATACATGAAATATTAAAAGTAGACAAAATTAAAAACTAATTACACAGTTTGGTTGTACTTTGCGAGACGAACATTTTGAGCCTAATTAGGGTGCATTTAGATCCAAAAAATTTTGGATTTTGGCTCACTGTAGCATTTCGTTTGTATTTGGTAATTAGTGTCTAATTATGGACTAATTAGGTTCAAAAGTTTCGTCTCGCGATTTCTCGACCAACTGTGTAATTAGTTTTTTTTCGTCTACATTTAGTACTCCATGCATGTGTCGCAAGATTCGATGTGATAGTTACTATGCAAAATTTTTTGGCAACTAAATGGGGCCTTAGTCAAACGAAATGCTATAGTGACGCTACAGTATATTTTACCAACTTTACACATTTAAAATTTGGTTACTAAACCAGTCCCAAATAAAGGGCAGCTGTGAACGACATAGACGACGTGGATGGCAATTAATTAGTACATTGGGGGAAAGCTCTTGCCAGCGGCGAAACGATCGATGGCGATGCCAGTATGATGTGATCCATCGGGCAGGCAATTGTTGCTGGCAGCTACCTCTGTGCTTTTTCTTCACCACTTTACCGTCCAGCTAAAACCTAGCTAGCAAGGGTTATCATTGCACGGTCACACACC
Source organism: Miscanthus floridulus (assembly GCF_019320115.1). Lineage (NCBI taxonomy): Eukaryota > Viridiplantae > Streptophyta > Magnoliopsida > Poales > Poaceae > Miscanthus > Miscanthus floridulus. The sequence continues at coordinate 127,324,867 of NC_089589.1, forward strand.
GTCACGACGACCCGTTTTTACTAGAGACGTGTCCTACCAGCACTTGATTTTAAAAGTCAAATCTCACATATAGTTATAAATAAAAGTAATATTAAAAGATAATACCTAGTATATAACGTATTTAATATAAAGGATATAACCTTAGACAGCAAACAACGGAAAGACAGCTCCTATTTTCGAGTGAAGACTTCAATTCCACATGGACGATTGACTGATTGATCATAAACCTAAATCCTCTAAACTCTAGCAATCTGGTATCTATCCAGGATTTTTTCAAAGATTTAAAAAGTAAATCAAGCGTAAATACATGTTGTACTCAACAAATATAACATGGAGTTTACGAGGCTCAAAAGGCTGACACTGGTTTAACTGCGAATAGCTTTTAATTGTCACATTTTTAGCAAACGAGTAGCAACAAGAACCACCAAACCCAGCGACGGCGGCCCGGTACTGGCTAACAGTTGTAGCAAGAACCACCTTGACCGAGTCCAAATGCCTCATCGTCAAAGTCAGCTGCCCCTCCATCGCAGCTGCGGATTCCTTCTCGGAGTCCAGTTCTCGCCGGAGACCCTCGGCTAACTCGTTCGCCTTGCGGGCCTGCTCGGTAGCCTTGGTGAGATCGGCCCTCACCACCTCCGTTTCTTTTTCCTTCTCCGCCAGTGAAAGACGAAGAGCTGTAAGGGAGTTGGTCAAACGCCCTTTTTCACCCTCCAGGCACTCGTTCTCCGCTTTGAGCGCTTCAATCGCAGAATCTCGGTCGGAGACCTCGCGAGTGCAGCGCTCTTCCATAACAACGCCCGTGTGATTCCCCTACGATCAGAAAGAAGAAGACCAAGGCGATCAGTAATAGAAATAAAACAAATCAAATGTAAAGGCGAGCATACACCAAAAAAATGTAAACTACCGAAGACGAACCAAGCTCTGGTGTTCTAGATGAACATGGAGAAGCTGGAAGAAATCCATGTCCCTCAGACGCTGTTTGAAGCGATCTGTTCAAAGAAGAACAAACAAATACAAAACCATAAGGTGAGGAAAACAAATCACACAATGAATACAACGACTGCCGGAGACCACCTTCGACGTCTCCAAGAACCCCAAGATAGCAATCTTCCCAACCTGAGATAGAAGTGCTAGAGGAGCCTACGTAGAAAAAAATAACAACAACTCAGATTAGAGGGCCGATCAGACATAGGCAATAACAGCAGACCAAGAGACGAGTAAGATAAAAACACTCCACACTCACTTAGACCCGGCGCCATCGGCCCCGGCTGCCCCGGACCAAACCTGGCGCTGGCAGCAGCCGCTTGTTCCTCCGGAGTGAGGAGTCCGGCCATGACATCACCTGCAAAAGCAACATAGAACACATAAACAAATAAATCGAGAAAAGACAGTAAACACAAAAGTGTGCGCCAAACCAACTTACTCATAAAAAGCCCAGGGTGAGCCGCCTGCTGAGCCCCTTGGGCAGAAGTTTCCACCCTATCATGTGGTGAAGGACCAGAAGGCTGGCTCGGCAGAGGGCTCGAGGAAGACCGAGCCACCGGGGCCTGCTCTGCCAGCATGGCCTCCGGCTGCCCATCGACGGCCTCTGGCGCGGGGGGAGACAAAGCAACGGCGGGAGCAGGAGGAGCATGCCGTAGGCCGACCTCCACACCCTCTTCAGAACTTGAGGACATCCCTCCAAAAATGTCGGGCATAGGATTCACGGCGCTGGCCTCCGGCTGTTCGGCGCCACTCATGACACCGTGCAAGGATCGTGCCGGAGCAGCGCTGGCCTCTGGCCGCCCCGCCCCGCTCATAGCGCCGCACAAAGGACGCACCGAAGCACTAGGGGAGCCACTATCTTCGCCGCCCGTGACCCACACGTCCCTTGACAGGATGGAAGAGCTCTGGCCGTCTTCACTGCCGGCGGAGGCAACGCCCACACTACCGGACGAAGACGCGGCCGGCGCAATCACCAGTGCTGACCTTCTTCTTCTTTTTCGGAGGCGCCAGCGCAACAGTGGCGCCCTTCCTCTTCTTGGACTCGGCCTCTGCTGTAACGTTCTTCGCGGAGGTCTTCTTCTTCTTCTTATCAAGCGAAGCCAGGACCTCCGCAGGAACCTCGCGCTCCCGGTAGATGAACCCGAGCTCCTCAAAAACTCGATTGAGCCACGGCATGGTGCCTGCCATGGCTCTCTGAGACATGTACTCACGCTCGGAAATTTTGCCGACCAACCCGATGGTGGGTTCTTCAACCTCGGAGACAAAGCTGTCCTCCGTCACCCCCTCCCCCAAAGACTGGCCAAAGCGAGGGAATGGAATCTCGGCCTCCGGCCCAAAAACAGGAACCGACACCATTTCTAGCTAAAAGGGTGGATTGTCTTTGTTCAGGGGCCAATAGTTGGAGGCCATTATCTTCTCCACCAGATCGCGGCCCCCGGAGTAACGGCACGCCAATGCAAAGGCCCGTTCATAGGCTTCCCTCGCCGGAGACACCGCCACTGGCGGATCCACACGCGTATGCGGCGCCATCACCTCCATCCTTGAGGTCAATGGATATTCCCAGACCTCTGCACCATCCTCGGTGGTGCCACAGACCCCGTAGGTCTTCACGTAGAACCACTGCTCAAGCCAGCCATGGTCCCATTTGCCTTTCTGGCAGAATGAAATCTCCAGGCGATCTATGCCTTGGTTCCTCTTTGACATGAAGGTGCAACTACCATACTGGTAGATCACCTCCACCTCTTTGCCTTCCCGCATCTCCTTCTTCTTCTTTGGCTGCTTCTGCAGCTCGTAATAAGCGCAGAAGGTGTCCACATCTGGCTCGGCGCCATAAGAGAGACACGCCCAGCAGAATTTGCTGAGTGTGAGGAAGGTCGTAGGAGTCAGATGATGGAGCTGGACGTTGAAAGTCTCTAATACCCGGCGGAGGAAGGGGACATAAGGAAGGTGGAAGCCGCAGGTGAAGAAGTCCCGGAACACCACTGCATATCCCTCCTCCGGCTCCAGAACGGTCTGGCCGAGCGGAGGGATTTTTACCCTCGTAGAAGGAAAATATGATTCCTTCAACATCTCCGTGACCGCCTCCTCAATAATGGAGGAGGGGCCAAAATCCCATGACTTTATCGCCATGACTCTAGAATCCACGACGATCAGGTCTTCGACAAACGCAGAGACACTCCCCAAATCCTCCTCCACCAGCTTTTCAAACTCCAACGCAGAGGAAGAGGCAAGCATGCACTCCTCAAAGCGCGCACCCCAGCCGATGGCCCTAACGCTGAGGAGGTGGCGGTAGGGTCTGAAAAAGGCGGGGCCGGCGAGTTTGGGTGGAGACGGAAAGAAAAGCCACCGCGACAGCAGCCTAAGCGTGGGATGCAAGCAGACAGACGAAACACGCGAGGGCAGCGAAAGGCGAAAGCGAAGAGAGCAGAGAGCGATGTCTCAAATGCGATGAAAGCGAATGAGCAATGCGGGGGGGGGGGACCCCGCCACCAACAACACCCTTATATAGGCAGCGGGCAGGCGGTCCGGCTCCCGCCACACAACGGTCACCTCCGGAAAATTCGCCTGCCGCATAACGGTCATCTCCAAAAAAGTCGCAAGGTACGCAATGGAAACTAACACGGCATAAACGGCCGCGCCATAGGACAATGGCTAGATTTGCTGCCCAACGGCTACTCTCAACGAGACCAGCGGCCACACCAGAGCGGGCCAGGGGGGAAGTAGCGGGGCCTCGCTCGAAGACGTCGATGAATATGGCCTCCGCCCCCGCGGACGCCTTTGGCCAAGGCGTTTTGAGCTCACGGCACGCTCCGGCGAACCATGGTCTCAAAAGGGGGGAACTGTTGTAACACGGCTTCGGCGGGTGACGAAGGCCTCCGGCAGCATGGTGTCGCTAAGGCGTCTTCGACCATCTTGGGGCGAAGACCTAGTGCTGACCAAAGGAACTTTCCTAGCTATGCTCGTAGGGCACTACACAAGGCTCGGCAGGCTTGTCGCGAATTCCACCCAAGCCGTGCGCTGAGACCTCCGACCTATGCTTAGGCGGACGCCGCCCCGCTTCGGCTCACGGGCGCCTCCGACCATGAGGGCGGAGGCCGCCTTACCTCTGAACTAATTAAACAAACAATCTTGCCTAAGTGTGTGCAGGTACTCAAGCGCAGGCGCCCATGGTCCGCGCGAGTGCGCCAGCATGGTCCCCGCGCGGCCGGGCGGAGACCCACGGTTGACGTCTCCGACCGGACCGGCGGAGACCCTCCAAGGTGACGGCGCGCCCCCGATGACGTAGGCCAGCGTCGGGAACCACGGCTCCCGTGCGGCCCGGCGGAGACATATGGACGATGTGTCCGACCGAACCGGTAGAGACCCGTCAAGGTGACGGCGCGCCCCCAAAGACGGAGGCCAGCATCGGGAACCCGAGTCTTTGGGCCGAAGATCGAAGTACGGTGGACCGGCCGCTTGTGGAGGCCCGTTACTTGGAGACGGCGTGGCGGGATTGCCCCACAAACGAGAGACCAGCGTCGGAATATTCCAGGAATATACTGTAGCAGTTGAGGGGCATTGTAATAAATTCCGTCATGAAGTAGTTGAGCCCTATAAATAGAGAACACTTGTAACCGTGCGGGTGGTTGGTGCAAGAATTAATGAAACCCTAGTTTTACGTGCCATTTCCTTGCTCGCCCATCTATCGTGCTTGTTTCCCGTGCCTCCGCCGAGAGGAGCGGCGTAGCAGGCGGAGACCTCTACTTCCTTCACACCGTCTGAGAGGCGGAGGCCTCTACCTCCTCCTCACTGTCTGAGACCGTCAATCTCAATAATTTGGAACTGCGATAAGATAGAGCTTCTTCCGACGCTGCCCCACCAGGCTCTTAAGACGATTGAGATCCGATGGTGCCCCGTGCTCAGTAGAACCTGCAAAGAAGCGGGACACTCAAATTGGGATATGATCCAGCACATTCCTGAGCAACGCATTTGTTAAGGAAAGATGAAGCCACTGTTCAACATACCAGCGACAGCTTAGCTGAGAAGCATGGTGAGTCTCTTGGCCGCCTTCCTTTTTCTAATCCATAGAGGTTGCTGCATTCCTAACCAAACCTTAATAATGATCCTTGGGTCTTACAGTATGTTTGTCAATCGATCCATCTGTGGAACAGGCAGCGGGGGACAAGTCTGTACTTGCAGCCAGGAAAGGCGTTCACATGGTAACGCAAACTGCAGGTCGCATCGCATGGTGTGGTGGGTGTTCTCATCCCTGATTGGTTGTGGGTTTGTGCTTTTCCCCCCTTTCTCTCACTCTATAGTCTATCCTTTATTTGCAATAGGACAATTAATGGCGTGCAAATATAGTTTGTTTACTGTAATCCATGAGCGTGAGAGATAATGCTGTACTCATGTGTTCCCAATTGTTGAGTGAGTAAAGCTCATTGTAGACTGTACAGCTTGTGAACTACATTGTGATTCAAAAGAACATATACATTCTGGTCTGTATATGAGATTTGCTCTTATGACCATAAATCTGGTATATTCTTGTTGATTTGGTTCGATACGCCCTGCTCTTTTCTGCCCTGTTTTAGAGCTTCGTCCAACTCTGCGTACGTTTTTTTTCTGAACCTCGGTGCCTGCCTACATGCTTGTACGGCTTTATTCAGTGTGGGTTACTTATAGGTCTGCCTAGCCAATCCTAGGCCCATGAAATGTTCGAGTATCACGTGGAGTGTCACGTGAGTGTTTAAATAGTAATAATAAAACAAATTACATAAGTCCACAGTAATCCGTGAGACGAATTTAGTTATCCTAATTAATCCATTATTAGCTCATGTGTTACTGTAGCACCATGTTGTCAAATTATTGATTAATTAGGTTTAAAAAATTCGTCCCACAAAGTAGTCGTAATATATATAATTAGTTATTTTTAGTCTATATTTAATACTCCCAAATATCCGATATGAACTAAACGGAGGAGGAAACAAGTCCTGTACCACCACGCCAACTACGGCGCGCTCATATGCTGTGCAGTGCAGTCGTGCACATGTGAAGCCCATAAAAGAACCATATATATATCCCCAGCATTAGACAAGGACACGAGTCTCTCTCTGTGACCCAACATGCACTTTATGTAAGTGCAGGACGAGACGAGCGTCGATGGGAATTGACAAATAAGCATGGGCGGAGGACGCGATGGGCCGGCCTCTTCCTGCGGCTGACCATGAATCAGCATGTTCGATAGATCGTAAATAATCATTAATTATTTACTGTTGGTGATTTGATATGATAAAAATACTATTTTAATTAAAAATTTATGATTACTTACTGTTCTAACTAAAAATTTAGTATCGTTTACAACCCAGCTAACAAGCTGAATAATGATTCCGTCCACGCCTCCACGCTCATACTACTACTGGCACTGAATTCTGGGCAGTGGCTGCCAACCAGTAGTGCGATGGTGGGGACTGGACAGGATGGGCGTCACATGCATGCTGTACGTTTGGTGCAGCCCCTGCAGACGACCACAGCAGGTCAACAACTTCGTACGTCCAAGGTGATATATAATGGCAGTCTTCAATTTCTGTCCTTCACAACAAACAGGACCCCTATTCATCCCAGAGCAGTGAAATCCCTATAGAGTTTCCGTTAATTTTTAGACATAGTTTTATAGTGTAGGTGAGGTTAAACTTAAGATCAAATAGCAGTTGGAGGTATGTGTTATTTAGTCTTCTCTAAAATTTTTCCTAGATCCACTGCTGACAACAAATGCAACACATGTAGCTAATTATTAATCCTACTCTCCGATCCGCAGAAAATAAATTTTGACAGCAGGTATATACATCATGCAGAGATAACTCAAGAAACGCGCTACGATGAGATTGGGAGAGAGGGCGGGCGGGCGGGCAGATCAGCATTTTTGAAAATTGCAATGGCAAGAAGAAAACAGCAGCCCCATGATAAAGAAACTGGGTGAGGGTTTATTCAATCCAAGAATATAACTAGCCGTACGTGTGTCCTGCTCACTGCTTTTCGCTCCCTCTGCCCATCTCTGTCCTTTTTCACCGGAGGGATAGATGGACACGGCGAATTTTTTTTTATTTTTAATATTTTTTTAAACTGATTTTAAATCTAACATTGTTTGTTTTTTCTCTCCAAACTAACACTTTTAGCCGCGTCTATTGCCATGGCGCGGCGAAACGGCTGTGCCGCGCCATGCATGGTGGCGCGGCGAGTGGATGACGTGGCGACGACCGGAAATGCTGACCGCTGACGTGGCAGGGCCTGCCGCGCCATCGATCTTGGCGCGGCAGTGCCGCGCCATCCATCACAACACGTCACTCCCGGTATATATATCGCCCGCGAGCCGCCCTCCCTCTATCTGGCTGGCCGCTCGCGCCTACCGCCGCCCGCCCGCCTGGCCGCCTGCCGCACGCACGCCCGCCCGCCCGCCTTCGCCTGACCGCCCGCCTTAACTAATTATTTAGTTAGAAGTTTATTTACCATGTATATTTTTGTTGCTATAAGTATTTGTTATATTATTTGAGTTGCAATGCAAATGATTATATTTTTCATTAATTTGCGTTGTTTCGACTGATGTTTCATTTGAACCGTTTTATTAGATGGAAGACATGTTTCAGGAGCAGTTGTGGCGAAAACAGGGTCGTCCTAGAGAATTGTACCCTGACGAGTCTAGCAAAGATGCCCCCGTCCCTCCTGGCCTCCCTGTCCCTAACTGTGACTATGGTCGTCCGGCCGACGTGTTTCAATCGAGACATCCGGACACAGCGGCTCATTACTTCTACACATGCAGTTGTTTTAATGTAAATAATTGTTTCCATATGTTTTTTTCATTTGTATTACTAGTTTATTAATATTTTGTTGGAATTTTATTATGTAGGCCCATGAGAGGTGTTTTTTCTTTCAGTGGATCGACGGTGCAGACAAGTTTGACCCCAGGTACCTCCTTTTCGACGATTGGCGGAGAGGACGACATCCACGGGAGCACTTCAAGCGGTGGGTTCCACCTCGCCCTAACCCCCCTCCAATGACGGCTAAGGAGAAGCACTTAGCTGCAGCTAGACGACTCGAGGAACCTTTTCTGTGCGATTGCGGAGATCGAGCTGTGATAATATTCTAGCATGAGATGGTTGGGTTCTTGGGTGTTCCAAGTCTACTGATGCTTACTCTCCTTCTCTCAAAATTTACAAATGCCACCTTTGGATTTAACAACACGCACCGAATATTTTACTACGGAGACTTGCACACTCAATAGTACACTGAATCGACAATTGTAAACCTTGGGCCCGAGACCTGTTCCTCCTCTATTACAAATTGGGAGTGGTTGTCAACTTGTCATCTTGGTAACATCAAATTTGGTTGCATTTTTACTATGAGATACTATGAGATGGATATATAAATTTGGCTAAGCCTGACTTTTTACCATGGCAAGGCCACATTGAATTTTACTGTGACTCTCATATATGTTGGAATCTGTCTAACACTACCAGACACAGGAGCTTTGCCGAGTGCTAGGGCCCCCAAAACACTCGGGAAACCGTTTGCTGAGTGTTACACTCGGCAAATGGTTTATCGGCAAACGTTGTTTTGTGAGTGTTTTCAACGCAGCCCTGCATATGGTCTACCTGTGCATGAAAATACCAGCACTCCATGGTATTATCACAGTCCGAGGCAGCCAGGAAGAAGCAAGAAACATAGAAAAAGCTATCTACAGAGCCCAAGGAAACATCAATGCAGTCGAGTCGGCAGACAAAGAACTAGAGCCTCCGGATATGCCCAGAGGAAAAACAGATATGGCAGGTCAAGAAGAGACAAAGCTGATCCCTCTAGAAAAGAAGTTACCAGACAAAAAAGTAACAATCAGCTCACAATTGAGTAAGGCAGAGGAGGAAGAGCTCATGAAAACTCTAGTAAAAAACAAGGACATCTTCGCCTGGTCAGCCTCTGACCTCCAGGGAGTCAGTTGGGACATCATACAGCACGAACTGGATATCAATGAAAACATGAGACCAAGAAAGCAGAAACAGAGAAAAATGTCGGAGGACAGAATCCTAGCAGCAAAGGCGGAGGTGCAAAGATTGCTAGATGCAAAAGTCATCAGGAAAGTCAAGTATTCAGAATGGCTTACAAACATAGTACCGGTACCAAAGAAGAATGGTAAAATGAGAATGTGTATAGATTTCACATATCTGAATAAAGCTTGCAAAAAAGACCATTTCCCATTGCCAAGAATAGATGCCTCCGTCGACAAGGCAGCCAGATGCCAGAGGTTCTCTCTCATCGACTGTTTCTCTAGGTATCACCAAAACTGGATGAAAAAAGAAGACGAATACAAGACAAGTTTTACCACTCTATTCGGGACACATTGCTACACCAGAACGCCAGAGGGCCTCAAAAATCTGAGGATGTTTTCGCAAAAAACGGTGAGAGTGTCTGGGAGCGCGAGTTGATTTTCGATAAAGTGGAGGTCTTTTTTGCAAACAAACCAGTGCCCATCCGGTCTGGACTGAGCGTTGATTTGGAAATAATACGAGGCGTTTTTTGTAAAAATTTCTGAGAGGACGTCTGAAGCGCGGGTTGATTTCAGAAAACTTAAAGGGTTTTTTTTTTTGTAAAACGACCGCGGCTCGCCCGATCTGGGCCGTCCGCGCAGCCGATCGAACGGTCGCGAAAAGCCGGCGACATGGCCACCCTGAGGCCGCGCCGTGGCCACACCAAATCATATCTTTAGATTGGGAAGAGACAAGTTTCTACTCTGACACTTACTACTTGCTCTACTGTTTAAATGGAAGTCCATGTGATACAACCTCGATACCACCATTTTTTATTTTTCTTGATAAAAATACATACGTATCGAGATCTAGGCCAATCGTGGTACGTACGATATAAGGCAATTCAAAATCTGCAGTGTGAAGGCCAGCAAGTCTAAGTAGTTGCTTCTTTAAAATCAAAGCCAGCCGTATTCACACATTATATCTGAAAGCTACCAACGGAGAGAAGCACTATTGGTGCATCCATCCTCCTTCCCTCATCTCAGCCCCTTCTTCCCCTCCCGGAAAACTAAGCATGGATTCCATGGCAGACATGATGAGGAAACTTGGATGGATAGCCTGGTGCTTAACTGTGGTAGGTTGGTTTCTGTCACCCATTATCAGCTTGCTCGTGAACAAGATCTTTGTGTACCTAGTGTTCAACACATCAAAAAAGCTCAAGGAGTTAGAGAATGAGACTATCCCAAAGCTGAAGCAGACGCTTGGTGTCGTGGAGGAGCAGACGATGCTCAGAGCAGCCGAAGACAAAGGGTCTCAAAGCAATCTGAAGATACTGGACAGCATGAAGAAGGATCTCATGTCTGCCTTGTATGAAGCCGAAGACATCCTAGATCTTCTCGATTATCGCCGGATCGAGAAGGATCTCCATCTTGGGGATGATGACAGCCGCTGGGTGGAGAACCAACTCGGTGCTGCTTGCGCCTGGATTGCCCGCTGCAAGGGGAGTTCCTTTGGGCGATGGATACATGTCACCCTCGCAGCGGTAATGAAGAGGGCACAAAGCATGACCCAGCAGGGGCAGTTCCTGATTCAAGGGTGGCGGCACTCGAGGCAGAACTTTGACCTATTTTGCATGTGTAGAGACATAAAGATCGCGGGTGCTGCAGTACTGCAGTGTGCACAGAGCTGGTACCAACAGCTGGAGCAACTATTCAGATGCATTATACTACGCAGATCCGGTGCACTTCTTCCAGTTTCTCGTCTAGCGCCGCAACCCCCATGTCTTGAGTCCAGAGGCTCTGTGTTTGTTCCAGTGGAACCAACACGTAGGCCAGCAGAGGAGATGGTGGATGACGAAGAAATAGTGGAGGAGACACAAGTGGTGGAAGGAGAGGCAGCGGAGGGGATACAAGATGGAGAAGATGGAGCAATGTCTGAGAAGATAGAAGAAGAAAGTTCTGAAGGAGGAGAAGTGGGAGAGACATCGTTTGAGGAAGAGATAGAAGAAGATGATGTGGAAAGAAAAGAGGGAGAGCCAACTTCTTTGTCAATTTTCCAGTACTGTGCTCGACCTATGCTGACATTGTTTGCAAAGCTATGTTTTTATCGAGATTGGCCATATGGAATTGTTGGCATCAAAAGTAAAAAGGTACCATCTTACCATCATTTCTGATTGACATACTAGATTTGCATTCTTGCACCAGTGTTTGCCTTTTGTTCTTTTTGAAACATTTTGCCTTGTTCTTTTCACTTATGCTAAATAACTAGTACATCAAAATTAAGAGTCTACCACACCATATTATGATATATATATATTGATTTGTCTGTCTTTGGAAAGCTACTGTGAGCTAAAGTTACAACTTGAAATTCAGTACATAGATACAAAATTTTGTTATACCTCCCTTGTTATAATTAGTAGTACCAGCTCAAAGATATATATAGTAAAAAGGCTCTTATCAAATGATGAATTGAATATCATGGATCAGTCTGTGTCTTGTCGATGTGGAATTTCGTCAAAATGGTCCAAAATGAAAAAAAGAAAGAAATCTGAAATGATTTTAGGGAGTGTAATCCAATACTTCAGTTTAAGGAAGCTAAAAAAAAAGGCTTGGATAATAAGGATGCCTCTTTTCTTATGCTACCACAATTTTCCTTTTTAAAGCACACCTTGACATGACACGGTCTGCTAAATTACATTTTGACCATTTATTTTTTCTATATTACATTGCTTATGCTTGTGAATTTATTTCACCCAAGTCAATCCGCACAACACCTCACACAAGCATGTCATGCAAAAATTCCAAATCACCATGCTATTACAAAGCATAAATAAGCAACACATGCATATCAACCTATACCATAATACAAATCACTTTACAGTTTCAATTTCATCTCAAACCAATTTTTTCATCACATGATCTCACATAAGACAGCTAGCTTATGTAGACAGCTAGTCCATAGGGTTGATAGACAAGTGCTATTAAATTAACTCTTTCCATTTCATATGATCCATACAAATACCTTTTTGTACAAAAATTAGCCGCCGTTATTAACATTTCATTTTGCACGTTATAGAATTGAAGTATGTTTTTAAAACGGGCTATACATGGCTGTCATAATAATTATGTGAACCTTGCTTCTTGCAGGAGGATGGCAGTGCAGCAGAATTAGTGCCCATTACTGAAAGAATAAGTCTGAGGAATCGAATAAAACACATAGAAGATATTCTCACTGCCTTGAAGAAATCAGATATGTTGAATGATACGAATAGTAGCAGTGGCACCACCACGGATGCAGACAACGAAAGCAGCAGCTTCACTGTCAAGAACACTGCCAAAGAAAGCAGGAGCAACCTGAAAGAAATTGACAAGTTGTACATAAATATTGATAAGATAGTGTTCGGTCGAGACAAGGACCGTGCGGATATAATTAGGATGCTTCGTGAGGGACCAGATACCTATGCAGCAAGCTCCAGCACCAGTAAACCTTACTCTGTGATTGGCATATATGGCATTACAGGTTCTGGGAAGAGTACCCTGGCACAATATGTTTGTGATCATGAGAAGTATGCAGGACATTTCAACCTTATCATGTTCGTTCTTGTGGGGAAGACATTCAGCATGGATCTTATATTTCGTGATATGCTTGAGCAGATCACGCAGAGCCGGCCCTCTAAAGACAATGATCTTGAAAGTCTAAAAGCAGAGTTGAAAAAAGAGCTGAAAGACAAATGCTTCTTGTTAGTCCTGGATGATGTCTGGGTCAACGGTGACAATATGAAGGAACGTCGGATTCTACTTGATGTGCTTCTTGTTGGGCAGAGTGGAAGCCGAATCCTGGTGACAGCTCAAAAAACAGATGCCGCAGCAGCTTTAGGTGCTCAGGAGAAAATGCAAATCCCAATACCTGATTTAGAGGAGGAGCAGTACCTCTCAATGTTCATGCACTATGCCCTAGAAGACAGTCAAGTCACAGGGAATGATTATGAAAGATATAAAGCCGTCGGGAGAAAAATTACAAAAAAACTTCGTAGATCACCCATTGCAGCAATAACAGTGGCAGCACGGCTTAAGAGCGAAAGCAGAATTGATTTCTGGGAAAGAACATCAAACCTTGATGTGTTGGATGAAACTATGGGAGCTCTTTGGTGGAGCTATCAGCAGCTTGGTGTTGACATCAGGCGATGCTTTACATACTGCAGCATTTTCCCCAAAGCATATACATTACGACGGGATGAGATTGTTGACCTGTGGATAGCACAAGGGTTTGTAAACACCAGGCGTAACGGAACAGAGGAACTGGAAGATATAGGATACAGCTACTTTGATGAATTACAGACATTCTCATTTCTGCAAGTACGACGAAGAACCATTTTGGGCGAGGCAGTGGATTTCACAATTCATGACCTGCTACATGAGTTGGCAGAGAGGGTTTCTGGTAGTGAGTTCTATAGAATTGTTTCGAATGGCTCACCAAAAGAAATCCCGCGAGGGGTTCATCATCTCTTCATTGAGACCAACAATGGATCAGAGATTGTTGAGAAAATTTTGGACATGGGAAATTTGCGCACCCTTATCATTCAGGAGCCTAGGGGCACCATGCGAAAATATCATGACTTGGTAAAAGTCACGGATCGTTTATTCATGAGTCTGAGGAAACTGCGGGTGCTGATTGTTAAGCTACGGCATTGTAGAAACGAGTTGTCAGTCCCAGTATCTATTTATCAGATGAAGCATCTACGTTATCTCCGTGTTGCTTTCATTGTTGGCCATCTGATTTTACCAAGCACATTTAGCAAGCTTTACCATATCCAGACCATAGATATTCCTTGCTTCAGAGCATCCTGTCCTGAAAATATGGCTAATCTAATCTATTTGCGGCACATCTCAGCTTCCCTTTCTTTCCCGAACATTGGAAGGCTGACGTCACTCCAGACAATGGGAAGCTTCTCAGTGAAGGAGGCACAAGGGTATGAGTTGAAGCAGCTGATGCATCTGAACAAACTTCGAGGCAATCTGAGTATATGGGGGCTTGAGGTTGTCGGAAGCAAAGAGGAAGCTCTTGAAGCCTACCTATGCAACAAGGAGCGACTCAGAGAACTGAAACTGACTTTCGGCTGGGGCAACAGGGTTGGTCCAGACATGGAAGCAGAGGTACTTGAGGGCCTTTGTCCCCCAAAGGATCTTCAGGAGCTCACAATCTTGCGCTACAACGGTTCAAGGTATCCTAGCTGGGTGTTGAGTGGCCACCATCCAGATGCCCCAAAGCACCTGCACAAACTTGAACTCTACGAGTGCAGCCAGCTGGCAGCTATTCCTGAAGATAGTGAACTCTTCATTGGTCTGCGTAAGCTTTGCATTTACTGTTGTGACTGGGACAGGTTGCCGGAAAATATGGCGTGCCTCGTGTCGCTCCAGTCACTGTGGATTTGGGACTGCGATAAGATAGAGCTTCTTCCGACGCTGCCCCACCAGGCTCTTAAGACGATTCATATCCAGGGGTGCCCCGTGCTCAGTAGAACCTGCAAAGAAGAGGGACACCCAAATTGGGATATGATCCAGCACATTTCTGAGCAATACATTTGTTTGTAAGGAAAGATGAAGCCACTGTTCAACATACCAGCGACAGCTCAGCTGAGAAGCATGGTAAGTCTCTTGGCCGCCTTCCTTTTTCTAATCCATAGAGGTTGCTGCATTCCTAACCAAACCTTAATAATGATCCTTGGGTCTTACAGTATGTTTGTCAATCGATCCATCAGTGGAACAGGCAGCGGGGGACAAGTCTGTACTTGCAGCCAGGAAAGGCGTTCACATCGTAACGCAAACTGCAGGTGGGTGTTCTCATCCCTCATTGGTTGTGGGTTTGTGCTTTTTCCCCCCTTTCCTTCGCTCTATAGTCTATCCTTTATTTGCAATAGGACAATTAATGGCGTGCAAATATAGTTTGTTTACTGTGATCCATGAGCGCGAGAGATAATGCTGTACTCATGTGTTCCCAATTGTTGAGTGAGTAAAGCTCATTGTAGACTGTAGAGCTTGTGAACTACATTGTGATTCAAAAGAACATATACATTCTGGTCAATTCTTGCAAGAGACAGTTTGGTTTGTATATGAGATTTGTTCTTATGACCATAAATCTGGTATATTCTTGTTGATTTGGTTCGATACGCCCTGCTCTTTTCTGCCCTGTTTTTTAGCTTCGTCCAACTCTGCATACGTTTTTTTTCTGAACCTCGGTGCCTGCCTGCATGCTTGTACGGCTTTATTTAGTGTGGGTTACTTATAGGTCTGTCTAGCCAATCCTAGGCCCATGAAATGTTGGAGTGTCATATGGGGTGTCACGTGGGAGTGTTTAGATAGTAATAATAAAATAAATTACACAAGTCCACAGTAATCCGTGAGACGAATTTAGTAATCCTAACTAATCTGTCATTACCTCATGTGATACTGTAGCACCACATTGTCAAATCATTGACTAATTAGGTTTAAAAAATTTGTCTCGTAAAGTAGTCGTAATATGTGTAATTAGTTATTTTTTAGTCTATATTTAATATTCCATTCATCCGTCTAAATATCGTATATGAACTAAACTTTATTAGAGGAAACAAGTCATGTACCACCACGCCACCTACGGCGCGCTCATATGCTGTGCAGTGCAGTCGTGCACATGTAAATCCCATAAAAGAACCATAGATATATCCTCAGCATTGGACAAGGACATGAGTCTCTCTCTGTGACCCACCATGCACTTCATGTAAGTGCAGCAGGACGAGACGAGCGTGGATGGGCGGAGGACGCGATGAGCGTTGATGGGAAATGACCATGAATAATGATTCCGTCCACGCGTGGGACATGAGCGTCTGGCCTGGTTTAGATTGTAAGTTTTTTCACTTTTTTCATTACATTAAATCTTTGGATATATGTATGAAGTATTAAATGTAGATAAAAAAATAACTAATTATACAGTTTGATTGTAAATTACGAGACGAATCTTTTGAACTAGTTAGACCATGATTGAACAATAATTATCAAATACAAACAAAAATGCTATAATATCAAATATTGATTTCTAACCTCAATCTAAACAAGGCATCTCTCTGTAACCCACCATGCACTTCGAGACGAGCGTTGATGGGAATTATGACCATGAATAATCAGTCTGTTCGCTTGTTGATTTCAGTCAGCCTAAACCACTCAGCCAACGATGTTTTCCTTCCACAATAAATCAACATCAGCTAGCCTAAACCAACCCAGAAACCAACCAGCGCCGAATGATTCCGCACGCCTCCACGCTCATACTACTACTGACACTGAATTCTGGGCAGTGGCTGCCAACCAGTAGTGCGATGGTGGGGACTGGACAGGATGGGCGTCACATGCATGCTGTAAGTTTGGTGCAGCCCCTGCAGACGACCACAGCAGGTCAACAACTTTGCCTACTCGTACGTCCAAGGTGATATATAATGGCAGTCTTCAATTTCTGTCCTTCACAACAAATGCAACACATGTAGCTAAGGCCTTGTTTAGATGAGGGTTAGAAATCAATATATGATACTGTAGCACTTTCGTTTGTATTTAACAATTATTATTCAATCATGGTCTAACTAGGCTCAAAAGATTCGTCTCGTAATTTACAATCAAACTGTGTAATTAGTTATTTTTTTATCTACATTTAATACTCCATGCATGTGTCCAAAGATTTGATGTGATGGAGAGAGAGTGAAAAAACTTGAAATCTAAACCAGGCCTAAGCCCTTATTTAGTTACTCTAAAATTCAAACTTTGGCACTATACAAAAAGAAGATTTCCTGTCACATCAAATTTACGGTAGAACTAAATGTTGACGAAATAAAAAACTAATTGCACAGTTTGGTTATATTTTGCGAGATGAACATTTTGAGCCTAATTAGTCAACGATTGGACAATTATTACCAAATACAAACGAAATGCTACAGTGCGATACTTCATGCTACAGTGAATCCGACAGCACCAACTTAGGGAACTAAACGCGGCCTGATTATTAATCCTACTCTTCGATCCGCAGAAAATAAATTTTGACAGCAGGTATGTACACATGCAGAGATAACTCAAGAAACGCGCTACGATGAGATTGGGAGAGAGGGCGGGCGGGCGGGCGGGCGGGCGGGCAGATCAGCATTTTGGAAAATTGCAATGGCAAGAAGAAAACAGCAGCCCCATGATAAAAAAAGTGGGCGAGGGTTTATTCAATCCAAAAATATAGTCAGCCGTACGTGTGGGTCCTGCTCACTGCTTTTCGCTCCCTCTGCCCATCTATATCTATGTCCTTTTTCACCGGAGGGATACATGGACACGGCAGCAGCTAGGACTGCTGTAGCTACACAGGTGCAGTATGAATTATTGAGCCTGCCGAGTTCGCGTTCGCACCTTCAGTGGAATGACAATGCAATATTATAAAATATTGGATAGTGATTCCAAACACAAGTATTTGTGGAGAGATTACCTAAGCATAGGCCTGGGAATAAAAGCTCCAGTTCCTCGGATTCACAACAGTAACAAGTTTAGGGATAGGGCTATTTTCTTTCAGAACCTTCTCCAACCAATCTGCAATTTTAGACATAATAATTGTAATGTATGCTTCCAAAATGAAATATTATCAACTACGGCCAATGCATACTTTCTTATACTAGACGTGTTGCATTTTACAAAAGCATATTCTTCTCATCAGCTAAAAGATAATGTAGACTTATAAGGGAAGTTGAACATGTGCCAATGAAGCAGATGCTCCTGAACCAGCATTAAGTACAACAAATTTCTTACAACAGACTGTTGATATAAGACATGTCACCAATTTTTCCAATGAAACAGGAAGGAGAAGAAGAGAATCATCGTACCAACATCAGGATGAAGTGTCATGGGATCGCAACCACCAACTAATATGTCAGTAACACCTGTCATCTAGAATGACATGTAGGCATTGAAATAATATGGTGCAAACATGACAACAGAATCACCAGCATCACAAAGAGTGAGGACCAAGTTCACAAAAGCCTGAAAAAATAAATGTAACAAAAGACCAGATTGTAAGACAAGTTCAAGGTCTAGCAGTGAAACAGGAAAGGAAGAGTGTGCCCCCAAAGAAGTAATGAACAGAAGTAAATTGGGAAACATAAGGCTCAGTTTGAAAACTTTACAAGGCAAAATAGGAAAGTAAGTTTTTACCTGATTTGCACCAGCAGTGACCATGACTGATGACTTGGTAAGCTTATTCTCTCTGCGTAGCTGCCAAAAATACAGTAGACATCAGGAAAGATATACAAGATGCTTGCAATGCAGTACTAATTTTAACACATTGGTGGTCCATGGCAGACTTGATGAGGAAACTTGGATGGGTAGCCTGGTTGTTAACTGTAATAGGTTGGATTCTGTCACCCATTATCAGCTTGCTCTTGAACAAGATCTTTGCCTACCTAGTGTTCGACACATCAAAAAAGCTCAAGGAGCTAGAGAATGATATTATCAGAAAGCTGAAGCAGATGCTTAGTGCCGTGGAGGAGCAGATGGTGCTTAGAGCAGCTGAAGACAATCCGTCTCGAAGCGATCTGAAGATACTGGACAACATGAAGATGGATCTCAAGTCTGCCTTGTATGAAGCCGAAGACATCCTAGATGTTCTCGATTATCGCCGGATCGAGAAGGGTCTCCATCTTGGGGATGATGACAGCGGCTGGGTGGAGAACCAACTCGGTGCTGCCTGCGCCTGGATTGCCCGCTGCAAGGGGAGTTCCTTTGGGCGATGGATACATGTCACCCTCGCAGCTGTAATGAAGAGCGCACAAAGCATGATCCAGCGGGGGCAGTTGGTGATTCAAGGGTGGTGGCACTCTGGGAAGAACTTGGACCTGTTTTCCATCTGTAGAGCCATAAACATCGCCGGTGCTGCTGTACTGCAGTGCGCACAGAGCTGGTACCAACAGCTGGGGCAACTACTCAGGAGTTCAGTAGTGCAGTGTGCACAGAGTTGGTACCAGCAGCTGGGACAACTATTCAGGAGTGTCATACTACCGAAATCAGGTGTGCCGCTTCTTCCTGTTTCTATCAACCCAACCCGGCAACCCCCTTGTCTAGAGTCCAGAGGCTCTGAATTTGTTCCAGCGGTCCCAGCACGTAGGGCAGCAGAGAAGATGGTGGATGAGGAAGAAATAGTGGAAGAGACACAAGTGGAGGAAGGAGAGGGGGACGAGATACAAGATGGAGAAGTGGGAGCACTGTTAGAGGAGATAGAAGAAGAAAGTTGTGAAGGAGGAGAAGTGGAGGAGACGTCAGAGGAAGAGACAGAAGAAGAAATTGTGAAGGAGAAGGGCGAGAGACGTCAGAGGAAGAGATACAAGAAGATGATGAGGAAGGAAAAGAGGGGGCGCCAACTTCTTTGTCAATACTGGGGTACAGTGCTCGATCAGAAGAAGAGATAGAAGATGAAGAAGAGGGAGAGACATCAGAGGAAGAGATAGAAAAAGAAAGTTGTGAAGGAGAAGTGGGAGAGACGTCAGAGCAAGAGAGAGAAGAAGATAATGAGGAAGGAAAAGAGGGGGAGTCAACTTCTTTGTTATTACTGTGGTACTGTGCTCGATCTATGCTCACATGGTTTGCAACTGTCCGTTTTTGTCGAGATTGGTCATATGGAATTTTTGGAATCAAAAGTGACAAGGTACCATCTAACTATCATTTCAGATTGAGATACTGAAATATCATTATACCAAAATATTTGCCTTTTGATCTTTGTGAAATATTTGTCTTGTTATTTCTAGCTATGCAACATAACTAGTATACCAAAACAAAGAGTCTATATCGATTTTTACTGCCTCAGGAAAGCTACTGTGAGCTAAAATTACGATTTGAAATTTGGTAGGTAGATACCAAATTATGATTTGAAATTTGGTACACCATGTATGTTATTCAAAATTAGCTTTTAATACATTAATAGTGATAGAAGTGGGTAATTCAGAAACATACATGTGTAATTTACAGTAATTTCAAACTTTTTATGTAGCAAGGTATTGGCAATTTAGATGTAAATTCGGGGTATATTTTATTTTATTCACAATAATGATAGAACTAGGTAATCTTGACGTAGGCTTGATTGATATTTTAGTTTTTCTTATGAATGAGAGAAGTGAGTAATGTAGAAATGTGGGTAATTTAGATGTTAAGTGGTTATCTTATCTTTTTTTTATAATGAAAGTGGTGGGTAATATTTCAAAAAATCCAATTCCTATTATTATCAATACTGATTGAATTCTAACTATTCGATGGCAAGATCTTTCTATTGTACTGAGATCAATTGGGAGCCTCCAATTAATAATACTAAGATACTCCATATACGATATAAAGTTTTCAGGTATTTCCATAGTGAAGTTTAGTCATTTAAGACAATCTAATCTATATTGTTGATAGAGATAGACTAGTGGTATTAAATTAACTATTTCCATTTTCATATGATCAATATTAATACTATTTTTGTACAACAATTAGGAGCCAGTATTAACGTTTCATTTTGCACGTTATAGAATGAAGTGTGCTTTTAAGGGGTTATGAGTCGCCAGAGTGCATCGCTGTCCTCATAATAATTATTTGAACCATGCTTCTTGCAGAAGGATACCAGTGCAGTAGAATCTTTAGTGCCAATAACCGAAAGAATCAGTCTGAAGAATCGAATAAAGCGCATAGAAGAAATTCTCGATACCTCCGAGAAATCAGATCTGTTGAATGATAAGAATAGTAGCAGTGGCACCACCAAGGACACTGACAAGGAAAGCAGCAGCTCCACTGTCAAGAACAGTGCCAACGAAAGCAGCAGCAAGCAGAAAGAAATTGACGAATTGTCCCGAGACAGTGCACAAAAAGTGTTTGGTCGAGAGAAGGACCGTGCGGATATAAGTAGGATGCTTCGTGAGGCACCAGATACCTATGCAGCAAGCTCCAGCACCAGCAAACCTTATTCTGTGATTGGCATATATGGCATTACGGGTTCTGGGAAGAGTACCCTGGCACAATATGTTTGTGATCATGAGAAGTATGCAGGACATTTCAACCCTGTCATGTTCATTCATGTGGGGGAGACATTCAGCGTGGGTGATGTATTTCGTGATATGATGGAGCAGACCACACAGAGCCGTCCACCTAATAATGAAGGTCCTAAAAGTCTGAAAACAAAATTGAAGGAAACATTGAAAGACAAACGCTTCTTCTTGGTACTGGATGATCTTTGGGTCAACGATGACAATCAGAAGGAACTGGATATTCTACTTGATATGCTCACACTCAGTGCAGCACGGAGTGGAAGCAGAGTCCTTGTGACAGCTCAAAAAGGGGATGCAGCTGGAGCTCTTGGTGCTCATCTGCAGCTCTTTCCAATGCCTGATTTGAAAGAAAAGGTCTACTTATCATTGCTCATGCATCATGCAGGACCATTTGCAACTGATGATGAATATAGAAAATATGAGAACATTGGAAGAAAGATTGCAAACAGGCTACGCAGGTCACCTATTGCAGCAGTAACAGTAGGAAAGCAGCTTCAGAACGAAAGTACCCGTTCCTGGGAGACAACAGCGAACCTTGATGTGCTCAAAAAGACCATGGGAGCTCTGTGGTGGAGCTATAAGCAGCTTGGTGTTGACATCAGGCGATGCTTTGCATACTGCAGCACTTTTCCCAAAGGATATCGATTTAAACGGGATGAGTTGGTTCGCATCTGGATAGCACAAGGGTTCGTAAACACCGGATGTAACCGAACAGAGGATCTGGAAGATATAGGCCAGCACTACTTTGATCAATTATTGAAATTCTCATTTCTGCAAGTACAAATATCAAAATTTGTCATTAAGACTGAAGCATTCACTATTCATGACCTGCTACACAAGTTGGCAGTGAGGGTTTCTGGAAGTGAGTTCTTTAGAATTCGTTTGAATGACTCACCAAAAGATATGCCACGAGGGGTTCTCCATCTCTTCATTGAGACGAACAATGTAGCAAAGGTCATTGAGAAAATTCTGGACATTGGAAATTTGCGCACCCTGATCATTAAGGAGGCTTATGCGGAGCCCGTGGAAACGATGAAAAGAAATCATGACCTAGAAAAGATCTTGGATCGTTTGTTCATGAGGCTGAGGAAACTGCGGCTGCTGATCATTAAGCGCTTGTTTAGTTCGCGAAAAGTTTTCCCAAAAAGTGCTACAGTACCCATCACATCGAATCTTGCGATACGTGCATAGAGCATTAAATGTAGACGAAAAAAAATTAATTGCACAGTTTGGTTGGAAATTGCGGGACGAACGTTTTGAGCCTAATTAGTCCATGATTGAACACTAATTGCTAAATAAAAACGAAAGTGCTACAGTAGCCAAATTTTCCAACTTTTCGCGAACTAAACAAGGGCTAAACAAAATTGTCATACAAAAGACTTATCAGTCCCAGCATCCATTGATCGTATGAAGCATCTACGTTATCTTGCTTTCCATTTTTTGGGTCACTCATTGAATGTAATTTTGCCAAGCACGTTTAGCAAGCTTTACCATATGCAGATCATAGATATTCCTTATCATGAAGCATCCTTTCCTGATGATATGGCTAATCTAATTCATTTGCGTCATCTCGACGAGGCGGCTTTCCCCAACATTGGTAGCATGAGGTCACTCCAAACACTGGGAACCTTTGGAGTGAAGGAGGAACAAGGGTACGAGTTGAAGCAGCTGATGCATCTGAACAAACTTCGAGGCACTCTGAGAATAGAGGGTCTTGGGTTTGTTGGAAGCAAAGAGGAAGCTCTTGAAGCCCAGCTAAGCCACAAGAAGCGACTCAGAGGACTGGAACTGCTATTCGGCGGGTATATTGATCCAGACATGCATAGAGCCTGTTCGCTGGTTAGTTTCTGAGCTGGTTTAGGCTGGCTGGTGCTGGTTTATTGTGAGAGGAAAACACTGTTGGTTGGCTGGTTTGGGCTGGCTGCCAACCAGCGAACATGGTGATACAGAGGTACTTGAGGGCCTTTGTCCCCCAAACAATCTTGAAGGGCTCGTTATTGTGAGCTACACGGGCTCAATGTATCCTAGCTGGATGTTGGGTCACCATGCAGACACACCAAAGCAACTGCACAAACTCCTACTTTGTTGCAGCCAGCTGGCATCTATTCCTGAAGATAGTGAATTCTTCATTGGTCTGCGCGAGCTTTGCATTTTTTGTTGTGAGTGGGATAGGTTGCCAGAAAAGATGGAGCGCCTGGTGTCGCTCCAGACATTGCAAATTTGGTCCTGCAACGAGATGACGAAGGGCGCGTTTAGTTTGGTAAAGTTTGCACATGTAAATTTTGCATAGTGCACGATTCTCTACTGTTGTATTTCATTTGTATTTGTGAATTATTGTTCAAACATTGACTAATTAGGTTCAAAAGATTCGTCCCGCAAAGTTAAAGCAAACTGTACAATTAATTTTTGATTTCATCTACAATTAGTACTCCATACATGTACCGTAAGTTTAATATTACGAGAAATCTTCTTTTTATATAGTGCACTTTTAAAGAACTAAATAAGGGCGAAGCCTCTTCCGAAGCTGCCCAAGTCTCTTAAGAAGATTAGTATCAGCGGGTGCCACAAGCTCAGTGAAACCTTTAAGGATAAGAAACACAAAAATTGGGGTAAGATTCAGCACATTCTTGAGATAGACATTTCCTAAGGAAACATGAAGCCACTTTTCCTGGTACCCGGTGCGATAGCTGAGCTGAGATGCACGGTAAGTCTCGTGGCCACCATCCTTTTCTAAATCATAACTGGTCCGTCCTTCTTATGTTTGTGAATCGATCCATCTGTGAAACAGACATCCGGAGACAAGTCAATGGAGGGAACATGCAGCCAAGGAGGGCGTTCAGATCGTAACCCAAACGGCAGTTCGCGCGCATGGTGTGCTGTGTGTTCTCGTGCCTAATAGATTATTGTCGGTCTGTGCTTTTCATTTCTTGCTTGCTTCGTTCCATTCCATCCTTTCTTCGAAAAAAGGCAGCGGCTGGTATTTGTAGTTTTGTTTGCTGCAATCCATGAGCGACACAGATAATTCATGATCTAGTCCCAACTGTTGGGTGAATAATGCCGATTACCGAGCATAGGAACTCTGTATTGGTGCCAGCAAGAGAATTTCTGCTGTGTATATGATACTCACTGACAATCGCTGACTGCTTTGGTACTGCCGGCACAACAATCGCTGAGATGCTTTAACTAAGCTTTGCTGCAGGTAGTGTGCATCACCGATCTTTGTTTTTTTTAAAAAAATATATATTCATCGATCTTCGTTAAGCATATCTGCTCCGTGCTCCTTGAGCTTCTGTCCTTTCGGCTTGGTCCAACTCTGCACTCATCTCTGTGAACCTTGGTGCATGCATGTCCCTATTTTTTTTAGGGGAACATAAAGCCTGTTCTGTTTGTCTTCAGCCTCTGTAGTTTACAGGCCGCAATAAGCCCATCAAACGTTAGGCCATTTTCGATTGCCAAGCGTGTTTACTGTGAGGCCAGCCAGCCATAAGCCATTGAACCCGAAAAGGCCCGTAATCTTGGCCCCGGCCGTGTCTTCGACATCGTTTATGGGCCATCCCGATAATACACAAGTTCGTCATATGTGGGGGAATGAATGATGGGCCACTCCATCAAACAGGAGCAGCGCCGGCGCTACGCCTCGGTCATGTGCCAGCCCACAAGAATTTGGATCTCTTTGCATTTAGGCCCATCTTAGTTGGCCCACGAGCTCAGTTTCGCACCTGCCGACGAACCCGTCCATGCCGCAAGCACACTCGCACAGGACGGCGGCGGCGCGCGCAGGTGTCCGGGAGGAGGGGGAGCCACCGTGGTGGGCACTCCCCTGAACAGGTGAACTGCGGCGCCGGAAGGGTGGAATCCTCGAGGCTCGCCGGTGGGTCCTACCGTCTACAACGCACTGCCGACTCTGGCGGCGTTGGAATGATTTCCAGTATGCTACCGCTACCACTCCCAGTCCCGAACAAGGTTTGCTACCAAGTCTGATTTTCCGCTCCCATGTTTCGCTCTCCAAAATTCCTCAGATATCTTGCTCCGTCATTTTCCTTTTTATTTATCTTCTGCAAAACTTTGGCAATTTGACTGAGAATTTCTCAAATTTTTACTCCAGCTACTTCGGTGATGTTTCAGTGTGTGTGATGGTGATGCTTGATTGCTTAGCAAGGTCTCAACCAGTTGTGTGTGCCAGTTACTCCGTATGTGTCTCCTATGCTCAGAGAATAATTAGTTCATTTGTTTCCTTAATTAACGTGATTTTGGAATAAATGGGTCACCTGATTACCTGACTCACTGACTGCTTTGGTTTCCAGACTGTGCTGTTTCCTATACAACTTATTTCCCCTGTTCGTGTGATGCAACATCCCCTCTTATGCTGCCACTGCCAGGCTGAACAGAGAAATAAAGAAGATGGAATCTACTTATCAGATAATCAAACTTTAATTGTCACTCTATTTTCGAATGCAACTATTGTGGACCACTAGTACATAGTAAAGAAGTCCTCCTTAGAGCTCACAAGCAAAACGGAGGACATGTGGAGCAAAGCGGCAAAGTCTAGAAGAGGAAGAAGAAAAGAAAATTCTTTGCTTCTTTGCTAAAGCTGAATCCAATTCTTCCCTTTTCTTTTCCAGATATCTGTAGAATAGGATTACTGCAAAGAATGAGCATTCGAATAAAGCTGTATGAAGGGCACTTTTGCCCTGTTAGAATCTCTATATGCCATAAGCCCATAAGCAACCAACAAAAACAAATACTTCACTTCTCTTTGTGAAGTCCTCTATCATTTCACCTAACTCTTGCAATCCTGCTGTGGCAAGTCCTCTCTTCCCTGAACTCATCGCCCCCTTTGGTACCCGACTTCTGTACTAGTTGTCACTGCAGAATCGAAGGGTTGGTCTGTCCATCTCCACCACAACTGTGGGAACCCGGCTGGTGCAGCCACTAAATACTTGAAGCAATTCATAAACATATTGGTAGGTCCATCAGCTTCTCTTTTTTGATCCATCTTTTTATGAGATTGACTACATACAGAACCTTAATATGCTTTCTCGTTGCATGTAGGCTGGAGGAGGACACTGCTAGGATTAATCGTCCTGCCACTCCTCTGCACTTGCAAAGCAAATTTGCATCTGATGTGTTTCTGTGTGTTGTGAGAGCAACAATGGCCGAGTTAGTGATTGGGCCACTAATCTCAATGGTGAAGGAGAAGGCATCAAGCTACCTGCTGGACCAGTACAAGGTGATGGAAGGCATGGAGGAGGAGCGCAGGTCCTGGAGCGCAAGCTGCCAGCAATCCTGGACATCATCCATGATGCAGAGGAGAAAGGAGCCTTCCGACCTGGAGTAGGAGCTTGGCTCAAAGACCTCAAGGCAGCAGCCTATGAGGCCAATGACGTCTTTGATGAGTTCAAGTATGAGGCACTTCGGCGAGAAGCCAAGAAGAAGGGACAAAACAGCATGCTCGGCATGGATGCCCTGCAGCACCTATTTCGAGCTCGTAATCCCATTGTATTACAGGATGGGAAAGAAGCTACGCAGGATTGTGCAGACCATTGAGATACTGGTCACCGAGATGAATGCATTTGGTTTCAGACACCTGCAGCAAGCACCACCATCAAGGCAGTGGCGAGAGACAGATCATGTAGTTGATGACTCCGACAAGGATATTGTTAGCAGATCTAGAGACCAGGAGAGGAAGGAAATCATGAGGAAACTACTTGATGACGCTAGCAACATGGATCTCATGGTTCTTCCTATTGTCGGGCCAGGCGGCATGGGCAAAACCACCTTTGTCCAACTCATTTATAATGAGCCGGCAATCGAAAAGCATTTTGAGCTTCGGAGGTGGTGCTGTGTATCAGATGATTTTTATGTCAGTACCATTGCAAGCAACATCAGCCAGACCAATGAGAAAAATCGTGAAAAAGCATTGAAGGATCTCCAGAGTGTAATAAGTGGAAAGAGGTACCTCATTGTGTTAGATGATGTATGGAATCGGGATGCTGATAAGTGGGGAAAACTAAAGACCTGCCTTAAGCACGGTGGCAAGGGCAGTGCAGTACTGACTACAACTCGTGATTCAAAAGTGGCCGAAATTATGACCATGGGTGTGGTTGAAGCCCATAATATTGAAAAGCTGACTGATGAGTATTTGAGCGAAATTATCCAGAGTAGAGCATTCAGCTTGCAAAATCCAAATAGTGATGAGCTGGAAGGCATTGTTGGTAGTATTGTTGGCCGTTGTGCTGGTTCTCCTTTGGCTGCCAAAGCCTTTGGCTCTATGATGGGCACTAAGACTAGTACGAACGAATGGAAGGATATATTGGCCAAAAGTAACATTTCTAATGAGAGGACTGGAATTTTACCGATACTCAAGCTCAGTTTTGATGAACTACCATCACATATGAAGCAGTGCTTTGCATTTTGTGCTATATTTCCCAAAGATTACGAGATCAATGTAGATCTCTTCATTCAGCTGTGGATGTCACATGACTTTATACCTGTGCAAGATGACGCCCAACCAGAAACTGTAGCAGCACAAATTTTCAAGGAGCTTACTTGGAGGTCATTCTTTCAAGATATCAAGCAAACTCTTCCAATTAATCGCATCTTCGGGACAAGGTTGTCTCTTCGTAAGCGAACCATATGCAAGATACATGATCTTATGCACGACGTTGCTCTATCTGTTATGGGGAAAGAATGTGTCACTATAGTAGATAAGCCAAGCATTAAGAAGTTGTTACCAAATCCTGCTCGCCATGTCTTCTTGTCAGAATATGCCACAGAGGTACTTGGGTCGAACAGACATCATGATGTATCTCTATTGGATGAATTTTTGAAGAAACAATCTCCAATGCTCCAGACTTTGTTTTTTGAAGATTATGATTACTTGGATATATCAAACTGCACTTCACTGCGAGCACTACACCTTCCTGCAAATGTATACCTTCCAGGGCAGATACACCTTCCAGGAAAGATACAGCATCTAAGGTATCTTAATCTATCAGGAAATCGGGAGCTGAAGAAACTCCCTGAAGATTTAAGCATTATGTATAATCTACAGACACTGAACGTTTCTCATTGCCAAAACTTTGTCAGCTTCCAAAGAGTATGAAGTATATGTCAAGCCTCCGGCACCTCTTTACTAATGGATGCAATTTATTGACGTGGATGCCTCCAGGACTTGGACAGGTCACTTCTCTACAGACTCTATCATATTTTGGTGTCAGTGCTAGGCCAGGCTGCAGTACTATTGGAGAACTTCGAAATTTAAACCTTGGTGGAGAGTTAGAGTTAAGTGGTTTGGAAAATGTAACAGAAGCACTTGCAAAAGAAGCCAGTCTTGGAAATAAAGAGAAACTCACACACTTATCTTTCAAGTGGAATGATGATGCCCCTGAAAAACCAGATTGTCATAAGAAGGTGTTAGATGCCCTTAAACCTCATGTCGGTCTACAGATGCTAATGATAGTTAACTATAAGGGCACCGGTTTAGCATCATGGATAACCAATCATAGTCTGTTGCAACACTTGACTGAGCTTCAGCTGCTTGGTTTTATGTTGTGTGAGGAATTTCCTGAATTTTGTCATTTCAAATCTCTTCAAGTTCTTTACTTGGAGAAGTTATACAAATTGCAAAGCTTGGCATCCACAGTATTTCCAAAACTAAAGGAACTCCAGTTACATGACATGAAGAGCTTGGAGAGATGGGTGGCAACAGAAGGAAAGGAAGATGAACTAACCTTTCCTGTACTTGAGGAGGTTGATATTAAGAACTGTCCGAAGTTGACTAGTTTCCCTGAAGCACCAAAGCTAAAG